>NW_007579992.1:0-55175 GCF_000690725.1 Stegastes partitus
AAAAAAAAAAAAAAAGCAAATAAATTCAAATCTCGGCTGTGAAAAAACCCTGGAGTTTGTGAATTAAATATGAACAAAACCTGGCATGTAGACGGATGGGTGGGCTGAAGGAGCGACAAGTTGGAGACATTGGACAGACAGGAAACAGAGACAGGAAGACGCTAACGGAGGATGGAGGGAAGGAAGGGGGGGAGAAGGAAAACCAGCAGAGCGACAGGCAGATGATGGAGGCCGTGGGAGGGACGGAGACAGTTTGACAGACTCAAAGAGAAGGACAGGCAGGCAGGCAGGCAGACAGACAGCTGCGAAGGTCGACAGGTTCGCATACAGTGAGACTGCGTTACCCCGGCAACGGACAGCTGATCAGTCATTCACAGACCGCAGAGTTCAGTTCAGTCAATCTTTATTGTCCCCAGGGGATAATTAGGAAGGGCGAGCAGGCACACACGTGAGCAGCGAGACAGACAGGACGACACAGGCGGACAGACAGACACGCAGAGACACCGACGCACGGCTGGACGCTCGACGCACGCCATGCTGGGGTTGTCATAACAACCAAAATGTAAATCCCACATCGACGTCGCTACCAGAGGAACTTTAGGAGGGTGTTTGATTTGATTTTGGAAAGAAGGTAAAGAAGATGAGGACGAAGAAGATGAAGAATGAGGAAGACCCACTGCCAGCAAGGCAGCATCTTGAACGTAATCCCAGCTTTAGTTGATTTCAAATGTGAACAAATGAATGCATGTTGTGGGTGGAGCCACTGAATTTATATCCTCCTGAGAATTTGCTGAAGTCTCCATTTTGTCTCAGCAGGACACCAAGTTCCCCTCATCCCATATCATTGGAAAGGCCAGGATGTCCTCTTTTGAGCACGTCAGGACTTAGCAGGGTAGCTCAAATAAGTCAAAAGATATATAAATCAAAAACAAACATCCACTCTAGAGGACATAAATTTTTAGGCTTAGTCTCAGGAGGATATAGAATCCTGTTCAGCCTCGTGTGTATGCTGCATCCTTTAGTACTATAATTTGCACTGTGTAAATGAAATGTCAGTTGACTTTGTTTGATAGTTGGACTTTCTACCTTTAATAGAGTTTCTGGATTTATACACTTGAGGGAAAAAATGTTTTAAAAAAAAAAGATTAAAAGACTAGATGGAGGTTATCAAAGGAAATCTGTTCCTGTGACTGCTCAGTGTAAAGGACCGCTCATAACATCAAACCTGATGAAAATCAAGATCATGTTCTTTGACCATGATAAATTTGTTTGGTGTGAACCTGACCAGGACTAAGACAGTGAATGCATAGTTCTAACAGTGCAGCATGGAGGTTGGAACGTGATGATATGGGGCTGCATGAGACCAAAACATGTTGGAGGAATGACATTTACAGATTTCACCATGACTGTCTGTGACTATACCAAAATACTGGCTGACAAGATGAGTCACAGTCTGCAGAAGACTGGCAGAAGAGGAATATTCCAGCATGATAACCATCCAGAGCACCCTGCCAAAATGACACAAAATGTATGTCGCCTGACTTTAATCCATCACAGCACTTTGGGGCATTTTTAAGAGAACGGTAGTAACACCTCTAGCAAAAAGCAGCTGAAAAAAAAGAAGTCTCTTCAGAAAGCAAGAACATCACTGGTATCCTTCAGGCTGACGAATACAGAGTTTGTCATAAAAAATATGGATGGATATAAAAATTACTGAACAAATAAAAGAATTATTAATTATAATTAATAAAAAAAATTTTTTTATTATTCTTTATTTTTTAAAGTAAAGATCATAAAAAAAGACCCCCAAAAATTAGTGACAACCCCAATGAAGCTGATGGACATGGCTGGGTAGAGTTGCTTGTTGCCCAAACAGACACATTAAAATAGCAGCTGTAATTTACTAAATTTGGCAAACAAGCTACTTGATCCAAATACTGAAGGTTCAGCCTAAATTACTGAAGTGATATAAATCAGTGTAACCAGGAGAATGCAACTTCTAAAACGAACACGAAACTAGACAAAAGAGACAAAATCGAGTTGGAACAACTGAAAGAGAGCACACTCGCAAACGATCGGTCTCTTCCCTCTTTGCAGATCTTTGGCGAAGCACAGATATTAGCCTGCACACAAACCGGAATTAATGCTAATTAATGGTAACTGCCCCGCACTGAGGACAGCCAGTGCAGGATGAAAAGGAGAAGCCGCCACCTGAATGCTTTGTGCACTGCTCTTTATGAATGAGAAAGATTTGCAAATCCATCCATTTTGCCAAAGTGGGTGTCTGAACTCACTCACATTGTACAGACTGGCTGTGGTGAAGGAAATTGACTTTATTTTAGCTGATAGTATTGATGTAACTCTATCTAACAATTTTCTTAACCAATAGTCAGCAGTGTTATCGATCAATATTTGATTATTCATTAAAAAGAGATAGTCACAGTGAATATTTAACGTCAAAGTAGCTTGGTTGCTTTAGCCACTCAGCCACAGGAGTACTGTCTAAGTAGAATATGTAGCATAACCAGGGGCAAAAGCCAATGCTCAATACTGTTTCTGGCATACATATGCAAAAGTGATGCCTTAAATGTTAATCAATTTGAAAAATATGTTTCAACTCTACCCCTCAACCTTAAAAATGTGGACAGAAGACAGACCTGCGGTCAATGTTCATAAATAGGCGTTGAGGCAGAGAGGTCAGCAGGTTAATGAGGATCTGACAGACGAAACAAGTCGATCAGATCAACAGCCAAAATGAACAACCTTCACTAAATGCATTGGCTGAACTTTGACCCTTCCTGCCAGCGGGTTTTCTAACGCAGCCTGGAAATGTAATCACCTTCATTAGCATGCTGGCCCTCCACGAACACGTGCAACGTTGAATATAAGAAGACATGTTAAGTGATTTACACACAGGAATTCTTCCACACTCACGTTTGGATCAAAGAACACCCAGATGGTTCAGTGACGCACAAACACACACTCACCTGGACACGTAAACATACACACAGTCCCACTTGATTCATATGAGCATCTGTCCCACCTGCCTACAGCTGCACACACCCCGGCATCCATGTTTACTGCTGCCATACGGGCAAAACAAGGAGCTATTATAGCAGCTCGCTGACGAGCGACAAGGTAATTTCCTTCTCCCTCAGGCCTTCAATGACGGGAAAAATAAACAACGCACGGATGTTTTCGGCAGTGCGGTCTTTACAATAGACCAGAGATATTGTCTCATCGTACTTGCTCCTGGTTTTTAACATGCAGTCATGGAGGAGTTTGAATTGTTTGCCTTCTCAAATGACCTCATTCTTAGTAAAGAAAGAAAAGGTATACTTTTCAATTTTGTTCCAATCACTTCCTTTCACAGTACGTTATCATTCAGAGACGCTACTTTGGATCCACACCAAGGAAACAAACAAGTTGTGTACCCATCCTCCCAGCTCCAGACGCAGCACACAGTCACAATTCACAGAAAAACAAAACACACAAACGAGAGAAAGAAAAGGAAAAGTCAGCCTACAATATAATATACACTGCAGCAGCATATACCCAGAGATATGTTACAGTACAAAAATATAATATGGCATATTTTTTCTTACATACAACTACAACAGAATATTATTGCAACAAATCAAATCAAATATTATAGGACCTAGAGTCAGCTAAGAACATCTGGGATCAGTGTCAGTTCTACGTCAAACCTTGGATCATCATGTAGGATATTAAGTGATGACCAAATATTGGTTCCACAGTTCCACACAACTTTTTAATTTAGGTGCAACAGCACATCCTGTAAGTGCATGCGGTTTTTCACCACAGCTGCTGACTCAAAATAATATGTAAAAGCATGATCTTTTATGTCACTTCACATACACAATGGTAATTACTTCACACACATTATGTAAATAACTGGAAAAACGTTGTCGAGATATGGTTGTTTCCTGTACATTAAAATGATCTGGGACTTAAACTAAGCAAAACGTAGCTCTTCTTTGGCTACTTTACAAGCAGTGTTAAATTTAATTAGCATGTTAGACTCCTCATTAGGGCTTCAAAATATATAGTCACATCACAGGAAGTGCAACGTGAAGTAAGACTTGTTACGTCAGACACAAAATACTAGAACTTTTTTTTGCTGCTTGATACAAAAGAAAACTCTGACGTCATTTTCCATGACCAATCTACAAGAGAAGTCTGTTATTCCATTGTAAGGTTCTTAGATACACTAAGCTGCAAACTCTGTTCCTTGAAGGTCAGATACATGAACACCTTATTGTAATACCAATGAAGGAAGAAATTATCTACAACAAATCTAGGCACAAAACTTAATATGAGAGTTGCAGAACCAACAACAGAATGATGAAAAGGAAACAAATTGGTACATCTTGAAATATCAATGACTCACAAAAAGATGGGAAGGTTCAAGCATCAAGACGATCACATTAATTCTGTTTTCTCTCTCCTCAATCAGCTGACTAAGGCTATCCCTTTCCAATCAGACTTTGCTACAACCTGTGTGAGACAATTATATCATTGCCATGAAACTTTAAAACTGTTCCTCTCTCTCTGCTGCTGTCAGAGTCAGATCGATGCGACCCTCATCCACCTCCAGACTTTATCGGGACCAGCATCCACAGCTGCTTCCACCGAGCTCATCAGGAGTCCTGCTCCACATCACATCCATCCACGTCTTCGCTCTTTGCCCCTTGACCAATACAAGTGTATAGACTCCATCAAGGGGATTTTCTTCTACAGCTTATAGCAAGACTACACCTATAATATTATGTCACAACTGGGTCTAACTGCAAAACGCATACCTCTTGGCTTTATCTATTGTCCACACTATGTCAGATTTTTTGGTTAAATATACCTTGTTTGGGTTGATTAATATATGCTAGCTTGATTATGCAATACCTTAAAGCTTGACTGCAAGACTTTATAAACTAATGTCCATTATACATTCCTGATCAAAATCTGACGACCAGTTAAAAAATTGCATGAATTTGCATTTTGCACTGTTGCATCTCAGGAAGGTTCTAAGTAGAGCTTCAAAATGCAAAAAGAAGAAATGGGAACAAGAGACCAAAAGTTATGAGAGGCAGTTTATTGAAAACAACAATTTAACTGAAATAGGCTGTTCATCAGAGATCAAAGATCCCGGTGTCCTAATCAGGACGCAATCCGGGAATCTTCTAGCTGTGAGGCAACGGTGCTAACCTCCAAGAAAAGTTTCCAGATAAAAATAGGAACTTAAGAGGAAGGCTTGCAGTCTGAAAAAGAAACAAATATACAAGTGTACATCATCGGCATGCATCAGAAGTGTTTGTGTGATTACTCTCACTGCCAGAAGGGGCATACAAGAGTGCAAAAAGGTGACGTTGGTTGATGATTTCTTTTCTTTAATATCAGCTGATTTTGGTTCTTTTCTATATTATCCTGTTGGGGTGCTCGTTTTAGTTTTTTTCAGCTGCACATATAACCTGGTTCCACTGCCATGAAAACAACTTTGCAGAGAGTAGAGAGATGATTTTTTTTCTCTCTTGTAAAGCCAGAAGAAAACAATCTACCCCTTTGCACTCGGTTGTTGTTACAGAAAACAGATAAGAACTTGCTTTTCACACAAGTTCAAGTTTCAAATGTTGCTTGTGGGTGACAGCTTCAGAGAAAACTTGTTCTAGAAACAGATAACCTTAAAGTACCTCAGTCCAAAATATAAATCACTGTATATTAGATATGTCCACTGGATTCACCCAGACCAGACAGGTGTATATATCTTTACGCTTTATAGACGTAACTCAGTCATGTGTTATCACATTCTTCATGTCATCCCATGAGGGGCAAATAATGAAGGCCGCCATATTGCTGCCTCAGTTGGAAAACAGATTTACGTGCCCCATAAAGCGACGGTCCATGATTCTCGAAATGCGCAAGGGCGACAACATGTCCGTCCTTGGCTGGCCAGAACCTCCCCCCCATCGTGCTGAGATGTGTGGACCGTTTGCTACGCCCAGCCGGCTCGCTCTATTGTCAGGCTCCGTTGCCTCCTGGCTGTTCTCACTCGTTAATCATGATTAACATTCTACTGGAAGCCGTTCATTATCGGCTACCTCCTAACACCTGTGGTTCTGGACCCCTGACACATCTCCATCAATTCCCCCTGGCTAACAGAGGGGATAAAAGGGAGGTGAGAACAGAGAGCAAGGAGGGGGGGGGAAAAAATGGAAGGCAAGGAGTAATCACACATCTATTTAAGTCATTGTAAGAGAAGGGTTTAGTCATGAAAGGAAGAGTAAATGGCTAGATCTGCTATAAGCTGGTCTAAGACTCACAGATGTCGGCTTTTTTTTGGACTGAAACTGCTTTTTGCACTTTTTTTTCCGTTACATGTATAAATGTTGCAAGACTGAGACAGTTTCTACGCGCAGATGTTGCCAGACATCCCTGTTTCCCCAGACCTGTATTCTTGTCAAAGTGACAAAGCTTCTCAACATGTTTGTCATGGGAAAACAAAACTCTGCATTATAATTTACAGGAAAGAACATCTGGAAGGAAAATGAAACTCATCACCGTTTGTCAGAATGTTGCGTCGCTGAGGTCTGAACTTAATTAAAAAGCAAAAATGTTGTACGTCTGGTTTACTTGTTGTGGATCCCAGATGGTGCTAATGAAGGGGTAGTGAATGAATGACATTTAGAATATTCTACTTTTCAGCTGATACTCTCATCCTGAGTGACCGATAATTAGTGAGGCAAAATTGCTCAAGGCGACTCGAAGGGAAGCAGGACTCAGGTTTTTAGTTCATGGACACCTCCACACATGCAAACAGACTGATAGTGAGCCAGGCAAACAGGTAAACAGCTCGAGTTACTGGCGATGCAGCAGACTGACTCTGGCAAACAGACTGACTGGCAGCTTCCGAAGGTGATATTAGCGTCTTCGTGTAGTGGCTTGGCTGTAATAAATGCACCCACTGGTTTGTCATTTGGCTACTTGGGGCAGGATCTAGTTCTCTCTGATATCTCCTGGTCAGAAAAACCAAACAGCTCCAATGCTTCACGCAGTTATTTCATATTCAAGACAGATGCCTCAAGGTATTCAGGGAAATAGCAGGGATTTTAGAAATGTTATTTGTCGAAATCTCCACAGAGGCAACTAAAGTTTAACTTTAGCAATTCATTTATTTAGCTGTGCTGCTCGTGCTGCTGTTTTTAATCTCTGTGTCGTTGATTGATGGTGCAGAGTCCTTTAGGGTCAAGTTGTAGCGATGACAAGAGAGTAATGTTATTTGTCACTGAGGTTAAATGGCACCAGGTTGAGTGTCAAGCCAAGTCAAGTCACCCTTATTTATAAAGCACATCTAAAGCAACAGCCATTTAGCAAGAGCTTTTCAGTAAAAAAATCAGACTGGCATTTAAAACTTACAATTTATTGAGGTCATAGTGTTATGTGGTATGAATTAACCTGAGCAATTGAAATATTAAGGCTCAAAAACTGACAAATGATTGAAACTTCACGTGAATGTAATAAATATTAAGGCTAAGACCTTCAGTATTTTTAATTATTAAGATTAACCTAACTAAATTAAATAGTAAGGCTAAGACCCTACAGTACTATTTGTATTTGACATTCACCTAAATTGAACAGTAAGACTAAGATGCTAAAGTAGTATTATTTTTTTCGATTAACCTGACTAATATAAATATTAAGGCAAGACCCTACAGTATTATTATTATTATTATTTATTGAGATTAACCTAACAAATATAGAACCAAAGTTATGACCTGACAAAAATACATGAAAAACCCAGCTAATTTAAGCATTCCCTGGATTCCTTCTGAGCAAGCTCTGTATCAATGTTTGTTTTTGTATATGTATGTATTATTATGTGTTTTTATTTTTTGTGGTGTTCATATTTGGTACTAAAAGTTCTTTTTCTCAGTAGGTAACACTGTAGAATTCTAAGTTAATTTTGCCATAATCCAGTAATCTAACAAGGCGCTTCATTCAGACTCGAGCCAATATTTTCCATCACCATAATGTATGAAGACAAAAAAAAACCCCACTCTGTCAGACACTGTTCACGCTGCTTCAGCGAGTTATAAACACAAACAATGACCTTCTTGATATGGTGAACTTGGTAGCAAATAGTCGCTTGTTTACACATCCAGGAGCAACATGATCAGTCATTTGGATTTGGATTTACAGCCACTTGATGACGGTAAATTAAACTATTCAGTCTGTTTTTGGTCTACCAACTCCTGAGGGAAATATTTTGAGTTGCTAAATGCTCCACTTTGCTCACCAGCTGAGTGTGTTTCTGCTCTTTGCAGCTGGTTTTTGGGGGGTTTTCTGCTGTGGTAGAAAATGATGCTCCAAGAGCAGCAAGAGCTTTTTTTGTGTGACGGCCACAGGCCTTGCCAGTGTGTGTTTTCCTGCCTCTGCTTTTCTTTTTCCAGTCTGGAAAACCTGCCCCTCCCATTTCGTTAAAGGATTGGTTTCACCTGCTTGGTGCCTTTAAAAGCTGGGGGAATCCAAGATGGCTTTCTCTCTCTTTCTCCCTCCTGGAAGGCTGGAGCCTTTCAGGTCTCTCTGGGTTTGGTTTGGTTTGGTTTGGCTTGGCTTGGTTTGGTTTGGTTGTATTTGATTATGCTGAGTTTCTAGACCTTATTATTAGTTTTCCTTTGTTGAATATTTTCAATAAATTACTCATTTACTTTAAAAGCTGTTCCGTGTCGACCTCCCTTCTTTGCTATGCCCTTCAACAAGCTGGGCATAACATTTGTTTGTTTGTTTGTTTTGTTTTTCTTTATTAAAAAAAAATTATGTCGTATATCCCTTATCATTCCTACGTCCCGCCAGTGGAACATGACTACTTTCCAGAAACATAACAGCCATATGTGCACGCTCCACAATCAAGTTTCCCGACAATATACACATCAAAGGAAAACTTAGTGTCTCGTCTTTCCGATGATATAAATGTTTTGGACACGCAGCAACCACAGTGTTGATACAAAGAGGTTTTTGTACAGAAAAGCAAAACGTTAAAATCCAACTTTTCTCATCCAGTGAACATAATCCAGTAAAATAATTTGGTCCGTAACACGTATTAGATCCGCAAAGGCACAAATTCTGCAGTAATGTCTTCCCAGCTTAAGATCATCTCCAGCTCATTTCTTCTTGCGAAATCAGGAAGAATCTATTTTAGATCACGCTGAATGTGCTACAGGTGGCTAGACGGAGGTCTTTGCTTTTGATTGACACCTCGTTTGGCCAATCGAAGGGCTTTGGCGGGTGAGTGACAGCCTGAAGAGCCAATGAAGTGTCTCAGACAGTCAACCCGGTACACACAAGTTCCACCCTTGTAGATCCAACCAGTGGGATTGCAGACGCTCTGTGACGCTACAAACTTCTAGCCAATGAGCAGACGAACACGCAGATGTATGGGAAGGCAGGATGTTTTGTGACAATAAAAGCCCTGCGGAGTGGATCAAGATATGTAATGCCTAGACTGTCCTTATTTTACAGGCAGTTGCTTTGAAATGACCCGGAATGATAAGGGGAAATATAGTGTATATATCGAGCCTCTTTAATTTCTAGTTATGTGTTCTTGCTGTTCTTACTGTCACTTTGCTGCTGTGCTGTTGCAAATTTTCCCTTGTGGGACAAATATTCCATTCTACTGGACACTTAGAAAGCCAAACATGTCACACATGAATGACGATTCAGGTGCTGCTAGCGTCAAATTTAGAATAAAATTACAAGGTTGTGTTTAAAAAAACAAAAAAAACAGAATTACATTTTAAGTTGCATTTGTTTTATGAAAAACAAAGGTTATTAATGGGGGAAAAATCCAGACAAAGAAGAAAATAATCTTTAAAAGTGTTTTTTCAACTCACTGTCCTTTCTTCCGTGTGCAAATTGTTTGTTTTTAGCCAAAGAACCAATCTTTTTTACAGTGCACATGAGTTGCACCTTTTATCTTTTCCATATAAAAACATTTATTTAAATATACATTTTCCATTTTTAGTCAAATTTCAGTTTATGCTGCAAATTCCAAACCAGGGTTGATTTAATCAGCAGGCGTGTTTGAAGTGCTAGTCTTTTTGACACCGACCCAAAACAATGATTGATTGCTAGGGAGTCCTTGGGGACACTTTTCACCACTGACACAAAGACAACAGATTATTATGAGGAGATACTGGCTAATTTCAGGTCAACTGGTGAAGACAAACAGGTCATTTGACTTGACTTCTTGTGGCGAAAGCACACGCATCAGAATACTAAGATAACAGAAAGTCATTTTGCGACATGCTAACGCTGCCATCTTTCCATCTGTAATCTATTTTTGAAGCTTCTTGTCTGGCTTGCTGTCACGACGCCCTTTTCCCCTGCAGCCTCCATAAAATACATTACACCACATATACCATAAACACGGTGACAGCATCTGCCAGCTGACAGCGCTGATATATCTCGAGTTGAGCAGGATTGTGCAGAGGTTTGCACTTCTGGGAAGAAAGGGGAAGAAAGAAAAAAAATGTCTTCCCGACAATATAAACTGATTCTTTTGTTCTTTGTTTCAAAATAAGTCTCACACTCGCTCGCCTCATGGTGTTTCACAAGAGGATAAAAATCTCTCATTTGCTGTGCATCCCAGAGCCCATTATTACCTCTTCTGGGCAGTGGCAAACCAAAATGAGACACATTCCTGCACTGTACTTGTTCCTTGTTTAATCTGAGGGAGAGAAATGGAAAGAAAGTGCTGATGTGGAGAACTAAATGAATCTTATACATAACAACTCTGCAGCCTCTGGAGCGTCTCCGCTTTCTGTGCTGGGAATTATATGTTTTCTTTACAATGTGTTCAAGGGAAAAGAGCTGCTGCGAGGGGTACAGCCTCTGAACCCAGAGTCTTTACTCATTAATGTGGCCGGCTTTCATGTCCAAAATCTTTTGGGCCTCAAAAGAAATAAATAAAAAACTGCCTTATTATAAAAATTCAAGGCTGTTGTACTTTAAAGTCCCTCTCTGCTCTTTGATTAAAGCCCAAAAAACTAATTTCTGTGATTTAAAGTTACATATTAAGAAGTTTTTTTTCCATTAAAATAATTTCTTTCTGCCTTAAAAAGACTTTGAAGTGCAGATCTATGAAGTTCTGGCCTCTGTATCATCCATCCTTTCTCTGCTCGCTGCAGCTCAGCACAGCAGCTCCCCTAAAATTTTTACTCAAACACTGTGAAGCTACCTTTAGCAACGCAATGGCAAGTTTTAATAGTGGAGTAATTCAGCCACAAATGTTAGACCCACAGACTAATTCTACAAAATTATGATGATACAAAATAGGGCTGCAGCTAACAGCTTTATCAGCAGTCCAATAATCTATTGATTATTGAAACAAATGGACTCTTCTGATCGTGAACTGCATAAATAGCTCATATTTAGCTGTCAGCATTTTAATTTAGCTTGAGGTTGTTTACAGGCATGTACTAACTATTTTGTGATGCCCAGCTGTATTATATTATGCTGAAAAGATGTTTAACTTGGCAGATGGACTGGAACACACCCGCAGCATGCTTTTTATATGCATACTGAATGACTTTATGACTTGATGATCTGATGGTCAGTAGACCACTGTAGCCAAATGTGGGGTTTTTTTGTTGTTTTTGTTTCTGCAGGGGACAGCAACAGGCTCACTCAAGTTAACTTTATTAGTTGCACTATGCAAACAGAGAAGCAACGCAAAGAGTTTCAAGTTGCACAAACTAAACCAGGAATACAGCTCAGTGCAGCAATTAATAAATAAGAACACTCTTTTCCATCATTGAAAACACCAGCTGGATGAAGAACATTCCCAAAAACGATCTCTGAAAGGCACCATTTCAGCATCTGGTGAAGGACTCGATCAGGAATTCCATCAGAGCCTACGGATATGGCCATTCACTTTGTTTTTGGCTGAAGGGCAGTTATTCATTGCTCTTCTAATTCGTGTCGACACTCATAAGTCGCCATTTTGAGAAGATGAGGGTGTTGTGCCCACTGGGGGACTCGCACACTCTGCTCAGTTGTGATAAAGGGAGAATGCCTCAGAGGGGACTCCCCCAAAGCTGCTGCAAATGGCGATTGCACTTCTAGTGGAGGGGCAGTGGGCAGGTGTCCGTGTGTGTGTGTGTTGGCTGTAATGACTGCAGCTGCCCCGGGCCTCGAGCCCAGAGGAGCCACCAGCACACAATCAAAATCGCTTCATTCGGCAAGCTCAACTAATGAGGAGTTTCACTGCAAAAGAAGACATCTGCCGCTTGAATTAGCACAAGCGTTTTTCTCATTCTGTACACATTTGTGAATTTATATTAAACAAGGGTACGAGTGCAACACGGCCTGCTCAATCCGCTCCGTCACTGAGCAGTTCAACTCGGTTTTTACGACTCTGAACCAGGGGAAGTTGTCAAAATGTGCACAGTTGACGAGCAATAATTTGGGGGACTTTTTGAGTGGAATTCTCTTTCTTACGCACCCACTTTGCACAAAGAATTTTAGATTAGGGAGTATCGCCTTAGAGGTTGGGAGAGACTGAAAGTTCTACTTAAGAACCCTACAGCATAATACTGAAAAAACTTCGATTATTTTTTGGTGATGTGAAAAAAATACAGGAATCATTGCCAGATGGCTAGAATACCTGTACTTGAAAAGAATGAATCATTCATGACTGAGGAGATTTTGCAAGTAATGCATCTGTCTGCATTTTTAAAAAAGAGTTATTTTGTTATTTATTTTATTGTATTGTATTTTATTTTATGAAAAATGCCATTTTCAGAAAATGCTGCTCTTTAACGGAAGGTTAACCAGATGTACATGTGCCAAACCAACAACATCCTTGAAATCCTTTGTGTAAGACTGAACAGAACAGTTTCAAAGTAAAGCATTAAACCCATTGTTTCCTTTGTTGCTCTGCCAGGTTTGTTTAGAAAATTTCAAATGTTATTTTTCTGGCTTTGCCTTTGTTTGATAGGAACGCCTGAGAAGAGATAGGGAAGGAAAAGGCAGTGTGAGGGAGAGACAGGATGACATGCAGCAAAGTATCCAGGCTGGAATCTCTATGTGAAGGAATTGGCCTGACTCAATAAACAACCTCTTGAAGCCACTGCCAAAAAACTGCAGTTCCTTAAATGTCCACTTGAGGTTTGAATCAAAATCAAGTCAATCTCCGTAGACCTCCACGTTAAACTTTACAGCAGAAATAAACATATTTCCTGCCTGCTACAAAAGATTTTTTTGGTCTCTATGGCTAATTTTCTCATTTCTGACAACTTTAAAGGGGTCAGTTTGTATATAACTCACCCATTTAAACCGATTTAAATCTTAAAGGTATGCATAGTGACAGCCAAAGTCGCCACACTGAGCTGCTCTACGGGACGCATGATGTCACAGAGTGCTTCTTATTTGTAAGTCAATGTCCATGTCATGTCCAAGTTTGTGTTTGAGTGTGAAATTATACCATTGTTATCCCTCGGGGTTATTGAAGGAAAAACTACAGCTGCCATTTTCACAAATCCTTAATTACCTGTGAATGTGCTCTGCCCTTCAGTCCCAGGGGGCAGTAATGAGCCCACCAGTAACTCACAGCTGAGATTTATTCTTTATCTGAAGTATTTTTCAACTATAATTTTTTAGTTTTACAAGAGAATATACTTTAAAGATGAGGACTAACTGGTTGATTTGACAAATGTACATTTAGTGAACTGTCTTACTTCCATAAAAAGAAATGATTACCTGAGCTTTGAACGGGACCTCCAAGACCGACAGCCATCCTGCTGCAGCACTATAGAAAACAGATTATTTTAAGTCTATAAACCTATAATCGTGCCATTATTTTTCTGTGGATGAAAGTCTGAAACCCATCCGTCAAAAATCCTGCACTGCATCTCCCACTTCTATTTCCCTGAGCACCTGTGGAAGTGAGTCGTGCTCAGAGTCCTTGTCCTACCTGCTGTATTTACCACCAATGTTGATTTACAAGGACATCAATACTCCACAGCATGCTAATGCTCTCAGCTGAGATTTACACTGATGTCAATATACAATGCTAATGAGGTTGGGTGATTGTTTGCCGACAGCATGTCATGACAGCTTGCAGGAGATTATTTCGGAGGCAATTTATCAAGGTGTCCTCAGTGGCGGAACGAAACAGAAGGAAGACAGTAACACTGCCAGAGTTTAGGGTTCAATTCCTTCTGTGGCTCAAGTGTAACTGTAGAAATTCAAGCATGCATGCCCATGAGCCTGTAGAGCTTTCATTAGGCACTTTTTGAACTGTTCAACTGAAATGCCTGTGAAATTAATTTCTAAAGGTCAGCCAAGGGTCCCAATTTGCTATCCTGCAGCTACTTTTCAATTCAGCTGAACTGGAAGATTGATTTTCCGTTTCACATTTCTCTGCACGAGACTCCTGGTGGAAATTTCTCTCCCATTAACAGAATGACTTGAGGTTCGCTGGTTTCTTCAGGAGTTTCTTGCTATTGTTAACATTGAGACAGTCTTGATATAACCTGAGGATGATGATAATAAAAAGTAGATTTAAAAGATTCGTTTCTCAAACATCTTCCAAAAAGCGTTTTAATGAACCATATTTTCAGGACAGAAGTTCTCAAACTAGAAGATGATGACATTTTTTGGCCAATTTAGGCAGAGTTTGCGTTGCATCTGACAGGATTTCAGTCCGTGGGACGAGTTTACTTCTTCTAACCCGACCCCCTCATCAATCTGTGGTAAAGCAGGCAGCTGAGCAGACAAGCAAGCAGCTCTTCGGCATGATTTCACCTAAAATGGAAACCTTAAGTGCACCAGTTCATATGCTCTGATTGACACAGTAATTTAACAGTTAACCTCTAAGGTGCCAGTCTTCCTATACAAATGTCATCTGTAGGTATGAAATGGCAAATGGAAGACGCTTGAACTTGTGTTGAAATTCTGGATTTAGTTTGAATGTCTACGAAAGCTATTTTGGTGCTGCAGCTACTGTACATATTTTTTCCATTTAGAAGCATTTGTCTCTAAGTATTTGTGGAAACAACAATTGAGCTTCAAGAATCTCAGTAGTTGTTTTCATTGTCAATGACTGACTAACATCTGAAAGACTACATTGCATGGAGATGAAGTTTTAACCGAATGTAGCACATTATCACCCTGTGTAGCGTAACAAGGCTGACACAAGCTGTTTTTCCCCTTTTTCTAAAAATAAATAAATGAAATAAAATAATGAGAGTTCTGTCCATCTAATTGCAAAAAAGCCCAGAGCATTTAGAAGCAACTTCATATTTAACTAACCTCCAGTCAGGAAGCACAGACTAGTTAACAGCTTGCTAACGTTAGCACTGATTCCCAAAAGACATAAAGTAATTTCATTTAAATTGATTACTTGCTGACTCATCGCACTCAGTGGCGTGTTCATCCCTCATTATACAAAGGAAGGCATCCATCGACTTCCTTTCCTTGGTCTGCTCGTGGTAACAGCATCACCTCAGCACTTTCTGACACGAGTCAAAGATGATGATGATGCAACCCCCCCACCCCCCATCCCTGAAACTGATTAACAAATTTGATCCAGTCAAGCTTTGTTGCACATTTATCTGCATTTAGACCACAGGAAACATTTCATAGTTTCAGCTCCGTCTCAGTGCTGACACATCCAGAGGATCAAGGGCTGATCTGTGGATGGTTTGTTGGGGAAAATTGTTAAAAAGGTGCAAGATAAAGTATCTAAAACTGCATAAAATGACTAAATTAGCTCAAATTACTTGTGTAGTTGTTTTCTGTTCTTTCCATTTTGATCAAAGAAATTCAAAAACTAAGACAAAAAGGAATACAGCATACACCAAACAGCCACAACATTAAAGCCACCTGCCAAACATTGGGTATGTTCAACTTGTGCTGCTCAAACAGCTCTGACCCTCAAGGTCTCCACTCCACAGACTTCTGAAGGTGTCCTGTGGTATCAGGCAAGACCTTCGCAGCAGATCCTTTAAGTCCTGAAGGTTGTGAGGTATGGCCTCAGTGGACTGGACTTGCTTTTCCAGCACATCCAACAGATGCTTGATTGGAATGAGATAGGGCCAGAGTCAACACTTTTAATACTTTGTCATGTTACTCAAACCATTCCTGGAAAACTTTTTTAGTGTGGAGGGAGCATCAACCTGTTGAAAGACACTACCACCATCAGAGAACACTGCAGCAATGAAAAGGTGTACGTGGTCTGGAGCAATGTCTAGGTAGGTGTCAAAGTAACATCCACATGCATGCAGAACCCAAGGTTTTCCAGCAGAACATTATCCAGAGCATCATACCACCCCCATCAGCTCACTCTCTTCCCACAGTGCATCCTGCTGCAATCTCTTCCCATGGGCAAACAACATACACGCAACCGGCCCAGTGTAGGCGCATTCAGTGGTGGTCAGGAGTCACCATGTACACTCTGACCAGTCTGCAGCGACACAGTTCCAAACACACAAGTGTTCGGACACTTTCCCATCAAGACAGCATTGAGGTTTTCAGCAGATTGTACATTCGTCACTCTTTTATAGAATCCGACCACACCAGCCAGCCATCATTCCCACATGCATCAATGAGCTCTGGGCACCATGACCTTGTCTCGGTTCACCGATGGTCCTTTCGGCTACTCTTGGTTGGTTTAACCACTGTACACCTGCTGTTTTGGAGATGCTCTGACCCAATTATGTAACCATCACAGTTTGTCAGACTCTCTCAGATCCTCATGCTGCCTTTTTTTCCTGCTTTCAACCCATCAACTTCAAGAACTGACTGTTCAACTGTGACTCCCCACCACTGACAGGTGCCACTTGAACCAAATAATCAACGTTACTCACTTCACCCGTCAGTGGTTTTAATGTTGGTGTATATTAATATCTTACCAAAATCTAATTTTAATCTGCATTTATTGACAAATTCAAGGACAGTAAAGTTGAGAAGTGATAATTTGACAATGAAACTTAGAGCTGTGACATTTTTTAAAGCATGAGTACCTTCAGTGTTCCAAACAAGGCATCTAAGTGTAATTGGCGTGCAGTAAAGAGTGAGGATAATTATCTCAATCATTTGGTCCAAAAGTTGCGTTCAGTTTTACACACATTAGAAGCAAACACACTTTGGTGTGATTTTAAAAAATAAAACTTCACACACCCATTCAGACTCACAAATTACCGACTGCGGTCCTCTGGTAAACAAAGCTATCATCTCCCATTAGCACCCTGTTGACCTGCTCATATCTGATATTAATCAGGCGGTGATTATGTGATCAAGCAAAGAGAGCTCTATCCTGCCAAGAGGGGGAGGGAAGCTCCTTTGGGGGGTTTTCAAGGTGGCTTTCCAAAACGTAATCTGATTCCACGTTATCGACTTGGTGTGTAATTTTGTTTCCACCTTCAGGATACAGCCAGGGTTTGCTGACCTTGCTTTTGTTTTTGCACAGCACTGTTTTGCATGAATGAACTTTTACACATTTACACACGGTACTGCCACAATCTACTTCTTGTAAATAAACCAGTCTTGAAAAGTACATCTATACTGCTGCTTTACTTAAATGAAGAAGGGAACATGCCGTTAATTTTACACATGAGGTTTAGATGACTCGGGCCCAAAGTCTAAGAAAACATCTTGGTGTTGTCTCAAAGTATTTTGATAATCCTTAAGTAAAGCTTGGAAATCAAAGACCCTTTCAAATATTTTCGGACTCATATCTAAGAGTGATGGTACACACTGATGCCTCTTTCTGTTTACGCTGTTTGGTTTCTTGCAGCGCGAGAGCTCTGTAGTAAAAAGAGATGTAAAATTTCAACTCACACAATGAAAACAGTGCGATTTTGGTAGATTGTGAGTTGCTAACAGCTTTCAAATTTTCCGATTTAAAGTGATTTTAGCAAGTAACATCATCAGTTATCATCATGCAACTCATTGAGTTTGCTTGAGGTGGACATGAGACTTTTTTTTAGTTAAACATTGATGCATACATATTGTGAATAATCAACTGAACTGACAAGTTAACCTGCCTTTTTACAGTTACTTTATTCTATAGTGCCATTAAATGCAATCATGGACAGCAAAAAAAAAAAAGTATATATATATGTTTGCACCACATGAATGTCTTTAGGCTTTGTCTCCGACAGTCTGATCTATAATAAACATTTTATTTCCCCACTTCTTTTTGTTTTTTTTTTAATGGAAGAACAAACAAACTGGCTCCTCTGTGAATCTAACCCACGATGAAAGTAAGGTTCCATGTTGAATTTAAGTCTTTCATGATAATGACAGGGGATTGTAAAACCCAACCTGGATGACACTTCTGAACACGGCCCTGCACAAGTTCAAAGAAACTCCTTCAAACCTCTGTTTTTGTGGCTCTAGACAACAGGATTACTGGATTTTCTTTAGAAAATGGAAAATAACCTCTTCGGTAATGAATGTTACAGAATTGGACCATTGCATGCAGCTGTGTCATTTATTTAGAAACGTGCAAAGACACATTTTGAGCAAAGAAAAGGATTTTTATCAAGCACATGTGCTCAGTAAGGAAATTATCATCACACAAATAACATGATCTTAAATGAGAAATAACTTTAACAATACATTTTTTATAAATATTATGAATAGTTGAAGATGATTCTTGTACAGTTTAGCCCATTTTATAGGGTTTTACCCCAAAAACCTTCTTAATCTATGCACAAAACATACACAAGACCCCCTGACGTTACTAAGTTGTGATAAATATAACCACCTTATATATATATAAGATGACAATGCTTTAGTAATTTCAGTTTTTGTTTCTGTAAATACTACTTAAGCCAACAACAAAAAGAATCCACCCAAAATGATTTCAGTACATTAAGATCAATTCATTATAACTCATCTCACATTAAGGGTAAAACTAAGAATCCCCTTGAATATATTTGCACATTTGCATTCCAAGCTATATGGGGCACTACAAATTTTTACACTAATTTCTTAAAACATGCAGATATGCTTACGAGAATAGAAAATATTACATCACCAGACATCTGCCTGGTGTATTTTCTGGAGAGAGTAGCTGTACAGTTTCTTACAGTTGGCACAGCTGCACACTGTACGGCCTACACTTGGATTTAGAATCAAATTTTTTTAGAAAAAGGATCTCCGAGCTCCCAGAGCCTTCTATTATTAATTCTTTCCTGGGACTCCTCCTCAACTGCAAAAAAAGAAAAACTCCTTTTCTCTGAAGCAAATTCTTGTTTCACCAGGGTGCTTTTCTGCATGTGTTGCTGCTGGTCCTTTGTGTGACAACGGCTAACTGCAGAGGGTCCACACCAGCTCACGGCAGATGTTTATACAGAACAAAGTTTAAAACAGGCCCATCCAAAGCCTCAGGCAGGTACTTTTTTTTTTTTTTTTGGCTTTATCAGTATCACGCATTTTTTCTATATGAACACTTGATCTGCCAACAAGAATGATGCTGGAAGTAACACAGTCTGTTCATATTTATCCTCAGAGATGCAAAATATTAGTGCCTTACATCAATATTGCATCACCAAAAAAATAAAAACTCACTCTGGGATTGGGGAAAAGATAGACTGTTCCAAGTTAGGATGGTCACACTGGTAATAAATATTCATATTAATGCTGATGCTGTAATATGGTTAGTACACAGTTAGTGTCCTGCAAAATATATAAACCCAAAACATGGTGTTTGGGAAGGGGGGAATAGATTCTGGGCATTTATCCACTCTAATATTAACACAGTATTTCAGGCAACTAAAACACTTCACCAGCAAAGTAAAACATAAAATAAAAGAAAGTCTTCATTTTAAAGTTTCTTTGGTTGCAGTGAAAAGCAGATCCATGGCCACACACAGTACAACACACTTTTTAGAAAACTTTTGTTCAAAAGGGTGGTAATAACGTTTCTGCATAATATCCACAATGATATATTGATTTATTTCTCAAAACGTTTCATCTTTTTCCATCACTGCAGGTTTGCTTTGTCAAAATCTTACGGCAGCAGTTTGACCCAGAAGCACAGCAAGAAGGATCCCATTTAAATTTACACTCCAAAAAATGCTTTGAATAGTGTTGCTTTATTCATGATGCACTGGAGAAGACTTTCTTTTAATCCATGCAGAGCATGATGCATGTACTTGAGCAGATGCTCACTGTCTTAGAAAGCTTTTTTCCTAAAGCAAGTGACAGAAAATCTGTCAATGCACTAAAAAACAAGTCTCAATAATTTCAAGAATTCCTTTAAAAATGAGTATCTTCAAACTGAAGCAAGAAAGATTGAGACACTAATGCACTCACATTTTTTTTTAAAACTTAATGTAATTTTTTTTAAAAAAACAAACAAAAAAAGCAAAACTGCAGTGTTTATCTTTTTATTTCCAAAAAGAAAAAAAAATCATTTCAAGATTCAAACTACAGGTCTGATTTAAAAAAAAAAAAAAAAAAAAGGTTTTGTTGTGTTGTTCCTTTATTGGTTTTTGCCAAGTAAGCTCATCAAGTGCCAGCATAAATCAAGCTTCTGTTAAAAACACACATTAGATGAGCTTCTTGATTAACTTTGATGTATTAGTAGGTTCCTGCAGTGGCGACAACGCACCAGAGGGTGGCAGCACTGTGCTGCAAAGCCGTCACCAACAGGATGCATTGCTTTCTTTCCCTGCGGTTTGATGAGTTCAGGAGATACAGTGTGTTTGTGACATACTAAAGGTATATGGAGGAAAAAAGCAAATCACACAACTCTTTCACACACTCTGGTATATTTATTCCTTTGCATGTAAAGTCCACAGTCTGTTTTCAGCAGGTGTGTTGTGTCAACTATGTCACAACTGTGCTGCACAATGCTGAGAAAAACAATAAAACAGTGATATCTAGTTTTTCTGTCATATACAGTACACTGTGAGAGATATGAGAAAATCCAGGAATTTTACCTTGATGACTTGAATATCTCAGTTTGTAAAGAATAAATCCATCTACAATGGAGTGGGGTGGTTTTGTAGGGGAGGGTATCTGCATATAAAATCTAATATTTTTTTCAAAAATAGGGGGGGAAAGCTGTTTGGAACCTTGCCCACACTGGCAAAGAAATCTAAAATACTTTTTTGCTTTGGACGTCATTCAGGTCCAGCACTGCGCTCATTATGTTTTTGGTCAACGCGATGATGTCTTTAGCTGAAATATTTCCATAAAACCGATTCGGTCTGCATACCTATGGACACAATGAAATAAAATTGAACTCAACACTCCTCACTGGCCAAACATCTGCTTATCAATAGACGCTACAATTTACCCATGTTCCCTAAACGCTTCATGTGCAGGCAACAGTAGCAGCTGCTAGCCGGCTGTGCGCAGAGAAGCCTCGAGTCTCCACTCAGCTATTGCAGCTCAAACAGCTGTGAGAACAAAAATTACTTTGAAAAGGGTAAAATGAGGCGCTCCGATGTCAGCTTTACCTGAAAGCAAGTGATTTTATCTGCATGGACTGTTTCCTATGAGCTCAGACACGTGTGACCAAAAAGGAGTTTATAAATAGTGAAAAGGGGTGTTGTAATGTCCCCTTTGACCAAGCTGAAGTCAAATAGTTTGATCTACACGGGCTGTTTTCTATGAGTGAAACATTTAAAGTATCAATTTCACAGTCAATCATGTTGATTTAATTGTGAGAAGCCAAATTGGGATCACGATTAACATCCCATTAATTCTGCAGCCCTGCAAGTAATGTTGCATTTCTTACTTTTCAACGTTGTTGTTTATTCGCATAGTTTAATCAACTGAACTTGCTTGAGCTCCTTGAGGACATTTCAAAACTCAAGAATTAATGGCTCCTTCAGGATATAAGTATCTGGAACCTCCAACTCGTCAGTCAGAACTGATGAAGCCTCTTGGATGAGAGGTGAAATGTCCTCAAGAAACTCCAGTTGCTACGATTAAACTACGAGAATAACCATGACCTGGATGATTGAGAATCTTCACAGAAGTGGATTTTTTGTTGTTTTGCAGTGCACGTGTGGATCCTGCATGTCAACAAACTCTGGGTCTTTTAAATAAAGTTAAAACAACTCAGCGTTAAATTAGAGTAAATTATGTTCCATCAGATAGATTTCTCCTGTAGATTTGACATGGAAAATGAACATTTTGTGAGTTTTCTTTTTGTATAAAGCAAGAAAAAAGTTTAAACATGATGTGCTTGAATTAATTTAGCTTACTTCACGTCGCATTTCTGTGACTTTTTTGCACTTCGCAATAGTAGATGCAGAAATATCTCAAACTGTAGCGTATAGATGAAAACATAAACACACACTGAGGGCCTTCTGCTGGACTGACAGGTGGCCTGACACACACACACACATCAGTGACTTTAACACTATGACACATTGTTAGCTGTACCGCGGCAACAGACTGACACCAGGACGCCACCAAAATAACCACACACACACACACACACACACACACACACACACACACACACAAAACCACACACCTTTCTCTCTATATATCTTCCTGTCAGCCACCTTCCCTCTAACAGATGGGATGATGGGATGGGGCCGTTGCCAGATTCGGCATCCAAGCTGATGCCTGACAATCTGAGAGGTGACAAAGAGGAGAAACAGACGAGTGCGGCAGGTAGCGAGGAACAAGAGGGAACGACAGCAGAGGGGAAACAGATTAGAGGCAACGCCAGGAAGACAGATAGAAGGAGAAGGAGGTCATTTAAAAAATAACTTTGGCTTACAGGTAGCTTGTAGGCTGGCAGCCCCGTTTGCTTCCTGGATGCTTCCCAGAGAAGCAGATCAGGGCTGTGTGAGGGTTTGTTGGAGGTAGAGACGTGGATTTGTCAGACTTATCACTTAGTCAACATCAATTTAAAATCCAAAGCAGTTAAAAGAAAAAACAAAAAACCCTGAGACAAAACAAATCTGCTTTGTGCAGCGGGCTGCAAGGTGGTGCAGTTGGTAGCACTGTTGCCTTGCAGCAAGAAGGTCACCGGTTCATGTCCCGGTGGGGCACCAGGATCTTTCTGCGTGGAGTTTGCATGTTCTCTGGGTTCTCCAGCTTCCTCCCACAAGTCCAAAAACATGTTGAAAGAAATTGTCTGTAGGTGTGAGTGTGCTTGGTTGTCTGTCTCTAAGTGTGGCCCTGTGATAGACTGGTGACCTGTCCAGGGTGTCCTCTGCCTTCGTCTTGAGTCAGCTGGGATAGACTCCAGCCCCCCTGCGACCCCAGTGAGGATTAAGTGGTGTATAAATACTAGATGGATGGATGTTTTGTGCAGCTCGTCAAACTTTGCTCATGTGCCACTTGTGACAAATGTGCAACAAGTAAAATACAGAAAACAGCTATTTAAAAAAAAACTGCAAATAATGTTTCTTGAGTTGTAATTTCTTCTATTACATTGTTAAATTACACTATTTTTTCTGTATTTAAATCAGAAGAAATTATTGCTCTTTTGCAGATATTTGCTGTTATTTGAAAAGAAAATTGTGCATATTAAGAATAGAAAAATGGTAGATTTTTTTTACTGTTATTTTATAGAACAGTTTTGTTGAATTACAGATAATATTTAGTGAAATCACAGAAGAAAAAGTTTTAATTTACATGCTGACTGTAAAGAAAAAGAGGGAAAAAATGTGCATGACATTTACATTAAAAATCTGCATTTCTACAATTTTTTATTTTTTTTTAAGTAACAGTGTTTAACCATAAAAATTACACAATTTTACAGTATTTAAATCTGATAAAAAATTTTATTATTTAGAAGATATTTTACATTTTCTTTCCACAGTTTCTACCACTTTGGAATGTTACAGAATTCTGCTGTTTAATGTTTAATGGACTTTTTCTGGCACTCTTGCTGCCAGACTTTCATTGTTTCGAACAACTTCTGTTTTACGGAGACTTTGAGATGTTGAAATAGTAAAATGACCTTCACTGTTCCAACTAGTCACTTGCTGTAGTTTCCACATAGGCCAGAAGTATAAAACTGTCGATCAGACACCTCCATCTACAAATACGTTTATTTTACTATATTGTGAATTTTTAATCCATGGAGTTTTGCATTTGTAAAATCGCTCCAGTGCCTAGAAAAGTAGCTTTTATTGCTGTATTGTCATCACAATGTAAAGTCTATGGGCAAGTGGGAGAACGCTAATGAGAAGTTTCATGACTGATGTTTGAGTCCGTCTAGCTTCTTTATTGAAATCGGTCCAGCATCAGTTCTCCTCAGTATATCCATCCCTGCTTTGACCACTGTTTGCTTCCCATAGAAGAGCTCATGGATGTGGCACTGTGTTGCTCTTTACTTGAGGATACTGAAGGTCTCCACATGAGCTTTTTACTAAACCAGCCGCTTTGTAAAACCTAGAAAGACTGTCAATAAAGTATAAAGCTGCAGCGCTTGTTCTCGAGTGCTGTTCTGGCCTTCGGGGCCGGTAATGAATCTGACTTTGTGTACAGGGACGCCGACGTGTCGAAGCAGGTAAAGGCCTTCGTATTAGCATTTCATAATGGCACTAAAGTTCACTGAATTCGCCACAGAGAGAAAAATTATTTTAAAAAATTCAGCCTTAAAGAACCTTTTAATCAGACGAATGAATGGAAAGAACATCAGCCTTGTGTGAACCCTTCACAGTGACAGAGAATTCACTGAAGCTTTAAAAAGGGTCGCCACCTTTTGTACTTCATCACTCCTCTTCACAGTAACATTTCTTCTGTTTTCTATCACTTTTTAAACATTGTCACGATTAGTATCATCAACAGGCTGCATGTGCATGTGAGTGTGGATGCAAACAGGCTGACTTAGCGTTATAGTTAGAATTAAGAAGCCACACAAGCAGAAAAACAACGTTTTAAAATGTATTCCCTTGCAAGAGTGCAGTTGATAGTTGAAGAAGCTATTGTAGCTTAGCTGTGTTGATTTGTCCGTCAGTTCAGACGTTATCAGCCCATTAAATGTGGTCATGTGAGTAACTGCATGTCAGATCTCAATGGAAGCCTAAAAAAGCTTTGTAACATATCCTGAACCTAACAGACTTAACCAAGCAAACTCTGCAAACAAGTAGTGATTGAAAACTAAAGTTAAAAGAAATTACAACAATAACAGTCCCAGATGTGACCCAAACACCAGTATCTCAGTGAAATATGTGCTTTGTAACCATTGGGCGACGTGAAGGATATCTGGAGAAAATAGAAAACAGTATTTTAGCAGTGGAGCTCTTCTACTCTCACTTTGTAGAAATCACTCACTGGTACAAAAATCAGCAGTACGTGATATAAGCTGTCTAAAAACAACAGTGGAATCGTTTACTTGTGTTTACAATATTTCAGAAGGTGGATGCCATCACCAACGAGGACTCCTTTTTTAAAGTTTTCGATTGCTACATTATGACTTTATACTGTCTTTACTTTCACTACATTCTTCACACACTGCTAATGCTGATTTATCACACCTCCACTCATCCAGCATGCTTTTGCTGTTCTTTGCACGTTTTAAACATGCAGCATTGCCACCATTAAATAAGTGATAACAGGTTGCTGAGTACAACGTAAGATGGCAAACATCCTGCTTGTGGATCCATAACAGCACAAACCATGAATCCAAAAGAAAGATCCAATAATAAATCAGAGCAAATGAAAGAAATCAGAAATTTATGAAGAAAATAATGTATGTAAATGTCTAGCTACACATTTTTAGGCTCCAAATCAGACAAACTGAGATCAATTAATCAAAAAATGTGACAAAACAAATATACATAAAGTATCACACTGGACTACGATGGATAACCAACTCAAAAATGTCAGGACAGCGACATCTATTGTCTTGATACAGCTGATAATTGGCATTGAATGGGAAGACAACAATCCCAACTGGTATTTTTTTTGTTTAACCTCCTCTGTCATTGTGAGCTTGACAAACAAAAGAGGAATGGCTTCTTCACTATCACTTGGTAATTCTGCCCATCTTTTTCCTTTGTCAACAACAAAACGCCAGAGGGGCCTACATGGCAAAGTGGAAAGAAAAACACATTTAAAACATTTCACAAACACAAGGACTTTCATTTTGTCCATTTCTTGTGCTACTGGGCCTTTAGGCAACCACACTCGTACCATCATTGCACAGTCAAGACAAGGTAAATATAATTAAATGCTGCTGCTCAAAATGACACAAAATGCATTTCCTGGTCCGTCAGAAATTCTTACTGCTCGACACACATCCATCATTCTTGTCATCACACCTTCGCTGTTTCCGCTACAGAACATCCTGCATTGTTTTCGAGAATAGATCTTTGTCTATTCTCTCAGGAGTGACTTTTCACAGAAACAAAAACGTGAGAAGAGAAAGAGTGTGAGACTAAAGCAGAAGTCCTCTCCTGGCGACTCCACAAAGCAGTGAGAAGTGACAAATTAGATTCAAAACTCCTTGACATCGCTGCTAAACTGTATCCTGTTCACTGACCACTTTTCCACTGAAGATTTCTCCAGATGATCTTCTTCTGCTTCAGGCCGACTTTCTCCCAATTTGTTAACTTTCAATTTTTTCTCTTCCAGTCCACACGCATGGCATCAACAGTTTGGGCAAATAGAGCAAATCTACAGGGTCTGGGGTAATTCAGAAGGGACAATCTCTGCTGCTGAATGGTTTATGCCGATAGGATGCATATTTTTAAAAAAAAAACCTATTTCCTCGTGCAGTTGTAGAAGACGAGAAAGATGGCAGGGGATAGAGACAGCGGTACGAGGAGGAGAGTGAGGAGAAATGAGACGGGGGCTGTTGTTTGATGTTTGCTGCTGGGGCTGAGGGTCCAGGAGGCCCCAGACGCATTTACAGAGATGATGAAAAACACCGAGAGGACGGACCGCAGACAGATGGAGGGAGGAAGGGAAGGAGTCGGAGAGCAGAGGAGGACATGTCCTGCATTTCCCAGAAGCCCCTGGTTCACTTTTTCTCATCTGAATAACTGCACTTTTGTTAGGTGATTTGCATTTCTTTCATAGCTGCTTTCTTGACTGATGCCGTGGTGGTTGCTCAAGCATAACGGGAAAACGCCTGAAAACATTCTCCCCTCCAAACGTATTTCTCGCAATAGTGTCCAAATTAAAACGAAAACTGACAATATAAGTTGTTGTATGTACAGTGCTTAAGAAATGTATTAGACCACCACCCAGTGTAAGGCTTATACCACAGCTGCCCTAAATTGACAGCAATGGTGATGTCACAACCCGGCAAATAAGCTATGGCAAAAGAGGGAAGACGACACAGGTATTGCCAGAGTTAAACGCTACTTTTATGAACTGCTTAAAATTAATACTTTCAAAGTGAGATGTGTAAGTCAGTGATATCGGTGGTGTAGGTGCGGATGCCTGGATGCCTGGATGCGAATATGGTGCAAGGTGTTGTCTGATGTAAAGACCAAACCAAAATGACACAAGCCCAAGTCACAAGCATGAGGAGAGAGAGCAGGAGCTGAGGGGTTCGCCCTTTTGTAGCCTGCAAGCTGCAAGCTGCCCATTCAGTCTCCAGCAGTTTGGGGGCCTGAGGAAGCAGAGCCAAACACAGACAGCCAATGTGCCCGACCAACGTACTAGGTGGGGCCGTCACAGTGATCACAAAAATTATTTTTATGTTTCTGTAATGGTTAATGCACCAGTATGTATAGTCGTCCTCAAATGTATTCATACCCTCCCATTAAACAAGGAAAAAAACAAAGATGTCAAATTACAGGTATTTACTTCCTGATTCCTGAACATAAAATTTTGTTCTAGTGGTTGAATGTTATGCTTGATTAATTCTCAGAGAAGCCCAGTGAGCCAGCTCAAATCTGGGTTTAAAAAGGTGAATTCAGTTTGCATTTCCTCACTGGTGTTCAAACTTGGTTTTAAAAGGAGATGATGTCGTGGCCTTGGAACATTTGGTGTGAATATGGCTCTGTTAGATTGACTCGAAACCATGTTGGCCTCACTCTGTATATCTAAAGCTCTGCCTTCAGGGAGCAAGAACTCCAAAATATCCAATATATTTGTTATGCACTGTACATTTTGGACCCAGCAAATTTGGCATATTTCCACAAGACCAAAAATTAATAAGGATGTGCATCTCTACCTTAAGAGGTACAAATCTAGATACATGAGTTACGATACGATTAACTAACAATACATTTTAATACATTACGATGCAATGCAGCTTGAATCTATTTGTGTGGTGAAAAAAAATCAAGACAAATATGCCAGGTCAGAACAATGTCATTGTTTTTCAAATACACACAGACAACACAACCTTTTGTTTTGCTGTCTGTAAATGATATTGACATGGATATAGATTTTATTCACGAGTAATGTTTTTCGGCGAGGTCTTCTTCATCTAGTTTCTTTACCTTCACACACACGCAGGGCGAATCTGCGAACGGAACATCTGGAACGTAAATACAGCAAACATCACCAGTTAAACTTGAACAGCGGTGCTGCAGTCATGCTGTTGTGTTGTTGTTGCTCTATGTGATGGAGTAACACATCACAGCGGGAGTCTTGTGAGACTGGAGCGGCCGTATTTAGTAGCAGTCAACCTGTTTATAACTGTACAACCGGATATTGATCGCTCCACTGTGGATATAGATCGATCCTGATGCCTGCCAATCAATGTATTCATATTGATAAAGTTTAGTGAATTGGTGAATCTTTAAACCCCTAATAATTAATCTATAAAATAAGGGAGTCACTAGAAATTCAAGACTGCAGGATATAAATGGTCTTTACAAGTGTATGTAAACTTTAGTTCACCATTGCGACCTATTTTCAGTTATCTCCTAAAAAGTTAATATCAAAAAGGGACATTGCTTGAAACATTTAGCTGGTGTGTCTCCATTTTGCACGTGAAAAGCAACAGAGAGGGACAAACAGGGAGGCAGGCAGGCGGTTCAGCAAAGGACAGGAGGAAGACCGAAGCACCTTCATCTCCCTTTCAATCACTATGTTAGTGGCTGGCTAATGGCTTTGAAACAACAACCTCACCCACACCCTTATGACGCGTTTATTCAGCTGCAGTTACTGATGCAAATACGCTTGCGAGGGGAAGTAGGCATAATTTACATGCTAAAATGTGCCCAAATGTTGACATGTAGATTATTTCGGCACACGGAAATGCAAAATCTCTGAAGACAGAAGCACTCCAGCGATGGGAGGGAGGAAGACAGCTTAGCTTCTGAAAGGCCTAAATGAGTACAATTATATACAGGCTGGGGCTGCACATTAGCAAGCAAATGGGAGAGACGGAATTTATGCAGAGAGGAGTCTGGGAAATTATGACGGTTGCAGCATGAGGAATGCACAGAGTGGATTGTGTCAGAAGGGAAGAGGGAGAGAACAGATGCACGGACTCAGGAGGACGCTGCAGCGCAATCAAAAACAGCCTCATCACAGTCGGATCATAACAACAAAAGAATGTGCGGCAAAAGTGCGCCGACATGAAAACAGCTTCATTTTGTTAATGACAAAACTGTCATTTACAAGATGACAATGAAGTGGGGAAAGTAAACGATGGTTCAGGATGCAGCAGCAAACAGGAAGCAGCGTTTGTGATTTAGACAAACAGATTTTGATTTAACTCACGTTCATTAAGGATTTCTAGCCAACGCTCAGTAAAAAAGGAAGTCAGTTTAACCCTCTGAACCCCAAAACCTACTGGTGGGTATGAAAGGCATGTTATCTTTAAAAAAAAAAAAAACATCCAAAATGAGACCATTTATCAGCCTGAACCTGTAAAAACTGAATTATTAACTTTAAAATGGTCCTTTAAATATTCACATGCAGTTACATTAGAAAGCCTCAAAATCCTAATTTTTCTGCAAGAAAAGTCGGTAAACTAATAAAAATCTGTCCTCTTCAGCACAAATGTGAAGCCATTGCTTAGTCTTCTGCGACTAACCTTTGACAAAAATTCAAGGAAGTCTCGGCTGAACTGCAGGTTGTGTTTACAAAGAACAGAGACGGCACCAGCATGGTAAAAAAAAAATGCAAATAGTAAAATATTTATAGTTTTTAGAGGCACTATCTTTTCACAGTAACACCCATGAGCGCTTAATAACAGATCAGGTATGTCAATTCCAAGTTTTTTCCATCATTTGTCCAAATTTTTTCATAAATGTACCTCTCTTTTTTTCAAAATTGTTTATGGTATTACAACTATGTCATACTGCACAAAAGACATTTTTGAGTTCTGTCTATATCTAGCTACGGTTGTGGTATTTCCATAGAGACGCAGGACTCTATAATCCAGCGAAAATGATGCCACGGTGAGGAAAAATACCCAGAAACTGCTTGGAGTTCAGAGGGTTTACTCAAAGACTGAAATTACAGCCTTGTTTTGTCCAAATGCAATGAGATCTGCTTTCCAGCTCGTTAAAAACTTAGTGATTGACGCATTATATCTCAATTATGCAGTCCATACAAACAGGGAGTAAGTGTTTAATAAACAGAGTTTGACTAAGTTAAACCAGGTTGCATTAAGCTCTTACATGGTGTTGGTTTTTTTTTATTAAGATTTGTCTGCTTGTCCTTGTGTTTTACTGTGTTTCATGTGCTGCTGTTTTACATGTAAAACGCTTTTGTTGAACTCCCGCTTTCAAATGTGCTTCATAAATAAATTTGACTTTTGTGCTGCTGTATTCACTTGTTGCCTTCGTGCCTTCAGGAAGGTTTTCAAATGAAAGGTTGCTCATTAAAAGGATTTTTGCACAGATGTGAGTGTGCAGATGCTTTTTTTTTTCCCAGTTCAGTTTGATAATTCACAGCTTCTGCACCTCAGTTTGAAAGTCTGAATAACATAAAATACCTCAAATTACCAAACGGTATGCCACAAATATTTGACAGGATGAATAAAGAAAACCTCAGTTTGGTGAACTTAATCACTCATTTCAAACTATATGAATCCTATTAACATATGTTTTAACATATTTCTCCATGTGTGCTGGAATAAACAAAGAAAATCAGAAGTTGCACCAACAAAACTGAGCTGAACTTGTGACACTTACATAGCTGAAGGCTCTGGACTGGAAAATGCAATAGGTTCTTCCTGGTTGCAGGTTTTGACAAGGTTTTAAACAAGAAGTGTACATTTTATCTGTGTAATCTAGTTTAGTTTGACACTAGCTAGTCAGAAATAACTGGTACAGGCCAAGTCTTGAGTTTCCTACTGCCTCTCTGGTATTCTCATGCTGACAAGAGGATTAATTTTGGTACCACCCTCAGCTATTGTTCAGAAATACAAAAACACAGCATGTATGAAATAAAACAGGGATTTGTATGGTCTCTTATTCAATTATCAGGTATCTGCTCTGAAATCCCACGAACAAAGGATCCAATCTGCCGACTGATCCCACACTGACCCCCACACACACAGCTCTGCTATTATTTCCACGTTATTTACGTGAATAGGATTCCCATTACTCACTGTGCATTGGTGTCAGCTGAATGCAGGATGGTGTAAAGAAGATGGATCATAATAGAGCTACACGTGAAGGGTTTTCTGGATTTATGTGCAAGCAAGTAGGAGAGAAGATGAAGTGAAAGCGAAAGGAGGACGATCGAGCAAAGAAGAAGAATGAAGGAGGAACAGTGTGGCTTTAGAAACTGAAGGGAAAGAAAAAAGTGGGAAAAAAGCAGGAAGGGAAGAAGGATGGATAGAGGAATAGAGGGCAAACAAACAGAAGAGAGGAGGAAGAAAATGCGAAATGTTGATTTCTAGTCACTTGAAGACGGCGCCCTCACGCAGGCAGCTACATGTGGGAGTGGATCAATCTGAAACTGTGGACAAGGAAGGCTGAGTGTCTGAAAGCCCTGATTCAAGGGAAGTGGTTTCAGGTTCATTGCTTTTAAAGATAAATCACAATTTAAACCTTAGATTTGGTTGTGTTTTCCAATGCAACAGCACTTCACAGATGAGCAGTTCAAGGACCATCTAAAAGTTCAGAGTTTTTTTTTTGTTTGTTTGTTTGTTTTAACAGATTAAGCCTGATAACTGGTATCATTTTGACAAGTTTGTAAAGATAATGTGTCTTTTGGGGTGTTTGGGGGTTTGCATAAGTGACCACAAACTGGTTATTTTCTTTAGTTACATGCATAAATATAATAACTGAATGTCAGGCTCTAAGTTCTGTGATACGCCTCCACGGTGCCCGATGCATCCTGTGCAAATGCCGACTGAAGTCGCTGCTGCCTCTGCTGAGGTGCTGCAGTTTCTGGCTTTCACAGCCCGTGTAGACTTTTGTGATTTCTCAGGAAAGATGAGGAGTTTTCCCCTTCTGGAAACACACCCCCTTCGTGCTTTACATATGCCATACTATTTGCTGGAATAGAACATTCAGTACAGTTTCAACCGATGCGTTCAGGCATAATGTGCGAGACTATGAGGCGACTGCGAGCGGCACAGATGTTTGTTCATTTGGGTGTGTGAGCGAAACAGGAAGACGCAGAGTGAAAAACTATCCATTCATGGGTAATGAGCATCTGAAACATGTTTCACATCTGGCAGCAATGGGCAAAGCCCTCCAAACTTTCCCCCCACCGCCTCTCATCTGGCACTGGGCTTTTCCCGTGAATCCTTCGCTCTCCTCTCCACCAGCCCTTCCTCTTCCTCTCTCTCTTGGCATTCCTCCCCCTCCTCCTCCTCTCCCCCAGCTCTGCTTCCACATCTGAAATCCTGTAGCAGACAGATGCAAGCGGAGGGAGAGTGGTGGAGCCAGAGGGATGATTGAGAGGAGGAGATGGAGGGAAAGGGGGAGGATACATGAGGAGAGGGTGTTTTAGAAGGTGAGGAGGGGGAGGGAGGGAAGGAGGGAGATGAAGGCTAATGAGGCAGCGTGATGATGAGAGGAGGTGGAAAGAGTGACGAGTAATCTCAAGTGGAGAGTGAATGAAGGAAAATGGCAAAATCGTGAAGGGAGATGCTGGAAAGCAGCGACACTCAAAGGTGGGAGGCACTTTGAGGATCCCAACAAGAGGAGTGCGGTAGTAAGATGGCGTGAAAGCTGAGAGAAAACACACACACATGCAAACACACACACACACACACACCTCCTGCCTTCTCCCTGAAAGCATGCAGACCCGTAAATCCCTTCTGAAACCGGCAGCAATGCAGCTCAGCTCACAGCCACTGTATCCTCTCTCCGTATTCCAAATCCCATGATGGTCTTATTACCATAATCGGCTCTAAACGGAAACACAACAAGAACACACACATACACACACATACACACACAGTCAGTCACTCAGTCAAGCAGCCAGACAAACAGCCAGTCACCCACAGTTGCGCCTAAATCCCGAAAATGTTTCCCCTACAAATACAGTCTGCACGATTCTGCAAGACACAGTCAGACCAAACCAAAATTTACAACTTCAGCACCATTCCCGCCTTTATATTGCAATACTGAAATGATACCACAACAAAAACACCATGAAAAACAATAGAATAATGGGGTTTTTTTTCCTTAAGTGATTAAAAACAACGAGAATATTTGATTAATGTCAAATCACCCACTTTCACCCTTTCTACAGGAATGTATCCATCATTACAACTGGTGACACTGATCTGCATACTGGAACACCTGACTTGTCGCCGCACTTCGGTGAGTTTGCTAAAACGATACAGCCAAATTAAAGAGTTGTATTTGTTCTAAGTTGATTACCTCATCAATTTTCAATGATGAAAAAAGTTTGTTACAAAATGAGTCACACACATTTGACTTATGTTTGAAGGCATGACGTATTTATATCATTAATCCCAGTCGCTAACCTGTCCCTCTTTGAATTCTTCGTAGGAGTCGACACATCTGTTCGAGAGATGTTGGATGGATTGGCTCCTTTGGTGTAAGTAACTCTAAAATGCCTTTTACAGACAGGCTTTGTGGGTTTTCCCTCACTGTCAGCCATGTAAGCAAAATCATTCCACATTTGCTTCATGCATCTGCCTTATCAACAAGCTCTGGATGGTCAGCATCAGCGCTTAGATGTGCAACCATGTCTTAGGGCTCTGAAAGCTGCTGGAGAAAAAAAAAAAACACACATAACACGTGATACCCCTACCATGCCAGCAGGGAGTAGAAGTAGAAGTACACAGAGTGCTGCGAACATACACTGCCCCAGTGTTGCTCATTGACGGTAATTCTTGGAAATTCCGCTCTTAGCAAAACACTGCTGATCAATTCGTCCTCTGGTCCCTGGGCAGCCTGCACACTTTTACTCACTGTGGGCTCAGTTTTCACTGCAAGTCCTGCACCTCTATGGAAACAGCACAACCATCACTGGACCCAAAAACTACCTTCTGTGCAGTATGACAAAGTTGTGATGCCATAAATGAGAAAAATTAAAAGTAATTAAAGTTGTTTTTTTTGTAGTATTTATTTTAAGAAAAAAACAAAAAAAACAAAACTTGGAATCAGCATCTACAACATTTTTCTAAGCGCTACCAATGCTAGAAGAGGGAAAAAATGCTTCTCTACATGCCATCGATATTTTACTACTTACATGTTTAATTTGTTACCATACCTGTCCCCTATCTGCATTGTGTATACACTGCCTGCAGTTCAAGCAAAAGTTTCTACATTTTTGCCACATGACGGTCAGACAGTCAGTCATTAATTCTTGGCTGCACCGAAGAGTGCAGAATTTTTTCTTTTTTACAGACCATGTGTTACTTCTGGCAAAAAAATAAACAAATGAGACATGTAGAATAGAGTGATTTTTAAGAAATACCACAATTTTAGATTTAGATTTGTGCAAGTTTTCAAATGGAGCAGATGAACAGTTCAAGACCAGCTGAAAGTTTAAAATCCCAAAATTCTTTCAGTTTCTACAGTTTCTGGCTAATAAATTGTGTCACTCTGGTGATTTTGTGAAGATCACACAACGTTCAAACCCGCTGGTGGGTTCTGAAATTTTTACGGTTAATGGAGGGGGCATTTAAACCTCAGTGAGCTCATCATTGACAAAATATCCATCCATCCATCCATCCATCTTCTCCCGCTTATCCGGAGTCGGGTCGCGGAGGCAGCAGCCTTAGCAAAGCCGCCCAGACTTCCCGATCCGCACACACTTCCCCCAGCTCTTCCGAGGGGAACCCTAGGTGTTCCGAGGCCAGCTGGGAGACATAAATTGACAAAATATGAGTCTTAGAAATATATTGACAATCTGTACAAAACAAAGCCTTGACCTTATGTAATAATATGGGATTTTAGTTTGCAAATCAAATACATGCCAAACCTGGTTCAAGGTTCAAGGAGTCTTTATTATCCCCGTGGGATAATATGCTATGCAGCCAGCAGTGAAACAATCAATCCGTGCAACAATGGCACAGAAACAACAATAAATAAACCTGTTGATCAAATGCTTTTTATGTGAATCAGTCTGCATTTACGAACCATAAGTACCTACATTTAGACAAACACTGCAGAGCACTGACTGCACAGCAACAGGTAGAAACAGGCTAAAAGCATGTGAGGTGTCAGGAAGTAGTCACACATCTTTCTGGGATATTCTCTTTCTAAAAAAAGGCCTCGAATCAGCCTGTGAGTCAGCAAGTGCATCAGCCTGTCAGTCAGCACGACGCCAACCAAATGACTAAACTTTGTTCCGACAATCTCTCTAACAGCTAACCTTGTTACGGCTGCACCTCGATGACACGGCACACACACAAAACAGACTCTGCTAGATAACAAGGCCCGCAAATGAAGCTAACCTCGTGCAGCGGAGCAGCCAATTAAAGCCCAGCAGCCCCGCGCTACACCGCCGCTGCTCATAATAACGATGATGGCGGTGATGATGCCGCCTGTACCGCTGAGACCAAACAAGATATGAAACTTCGCCTCCCTCTAATCACTCTTTGATTCCCCACAGAGTCACCAAAAAAAAAACACACACGACAATAGCAGCAGGAGGAGGAGGAGGAGGGGTGAAGGCAGATGAGTAGAAAGGGTTCACTGAGGACTTAGTTTAAAATATGTCCTTTTTCTTTTCCTCTTTTCATGAACTAAATTTAGACGCTCACTGCAATGTGGCACTTAACACAGCAAGCTAATGAAGCCTGCAACCACCGGCCTCCCACCCCCCAGAAACAAGCAGTCATGAGTCAAAGGAGGAGAGAAATTGAGTGACTGGGCTGTGGATGTGTGTATGTGGGACATTTGGAAGCTTTTTGTTGCTTCAAGCATTCAAAGAATGTCCAAAAAAAAACCCATATGTAATCCAGGAATCACTTGGGGTGGGGAAAGGAAAGGAGGCTGACTGTCAATGCAAAAGTCCGTCCCTGAACGCAAAGCAGCAGGAATGCCAATCAGCAGCTGATGATGATGGGAGCTGTGCCGCGTTCACACGTTAGCGAGCAATTTCTGGGCCTCTAATGAAGCTGTAGCTGTGGGTGCACTGTAATCTGCACTGTATCCTGAGGGGACGGTCGTGTTGCTGTACAACAGAGGAGGAAGCTGTTCAGTTCTTGTCATACAGTTTGTTTTCATTGTAGCAGTGCCCAACCCACAGCGCTAAATCAGCAATTAGATTTATTTGAGGGCTGGATTATTGCTATGAATTTAATATATTACATTTTTAGTCTTTTCTTTTCGTAATACCTTCTACATCTACGTGATCTATGTGACGTCACCTTGGCACTGAGAGGAAGTACACGCGACGGAATTTGTGAATGATACTTTCAGCTGATTGTTCTTGTTGAACTCCTCTCTTTAATTCCTCCACCTATTCCATATTTATTTTTCTGCCTTTCTCCAAACTGCAAATGTACTTCCTCTCAGTGCCAAGGTGATGTCACTTCTCTTTAGCCACACTAGGAGCTAGCGCCAAGCAGGAATCCTGTGATCAGGTATTGAGAACTCACCCTGGACAGAAAGCCATTTGATTGACAGCTCAGCTCATCAAGTAAAAACAAAGGCAAAATGGAAAAAAACAATGACACAAGGAAAAGACAAAGATAAAAAGGGAAAGCTAAAGGAAGAAGGAAATGCAAAATTGAAAAACAAAGGGAAAAGGGAAAAGCAAAGACAAAATTTACCTTTAGATTTCCCTATGTTTTTTTTTTTAATTTATTCTTTTATTTATTCCTCTTTACATTTAACCAATTATTTCCTTATTTTTTAACAGATTTATCTTTTATTATGGCACTCCTGTGATTCCATACCAGTCTGCTACGTCTCTTTTTTACTTCATGTTATTCATCCGACAGCTTTTGGTAATTTACAAATAAAGATTTTTGCACAAGTAGCATATGAAAACCTTATTCTTAGGCACTTGTGACAGTGTTTCTCACTATTTTCTGAATTTCTCCATGTGTCTCGTATTGGGGTTACTTCACTTTAACACACATCAGAACAGGCATGACTGGCTCCCACCTGGTTGTCGCCCACATTGCACCGGATTGCACTTGAATTTTTAAGCTCTGTGGCTCAGTCAGCAGGTGATGAGCCATTTTATCAGCTCTCACAACTAGTTCATGGTGCTTGTGCTTTCTGATCAAATGTGCCTTTCAGTGTGGCCATTTGGAGCAGATTGAAAATCCAGCTGTCAGTAGCTGTGTGCTCATGTAACCGTCATGTGAAGTTTTGAAATGTTGCAAAATTAAAAAATAAATTTAAAAAAACAACAACAAGTGAGCTACCCCCTTTTTTTTTTCTTTTCTTTTTTTTTTCCAATTAACTGCTTTGGATTGCATATGTTGTCAGAAGGTGGCAGTTGGAGTTATATGGCTGCGATAAACATTGTAGAAGAAGATGGGAATTAAAGGAACCAATAAGGAACCTGAAAGATGAAGAAGAAACAAAACTTGGCCATCTATGAGGAGAAAAAATAAAGAGCTGTGAGGTATGATTGGCATTTGGAGAAGTTGTAATTCTGCTCTCTGGAGGCGAAAAATAAAATAAAAAAGGAAATGAAATCACCCAGTTAGTCATGTGAATTAAATGTTCGCTATGTCAGAAAAAGCGTTTCCATTCTCCATGAAGCAAAAGTTAAAAATAAAACATCTTGAGCAAACATGAAAACGTTTCGCAAAACTATCCCAGTTTTAGCAAAATTTGGCATATCCATTTACTTTTTCTACTGTGATTTTTCAAAATATATTGAAAACTATGATATGGAAACAGATACAGATGGGAGGAAGGTTGGGAAATACCATCCTGTTTAAAAGCAGCAGTAGTGACACGCATTTTTACATAATATCTCCAAGGAGACACTTGTAGAGGTCCATCGGCTTGTTCACATTAAAAGTTGCACAAAAAGTTGAGCAACAAATTAAAAAATGAGAGCCGGACAACAGACTGCAGTGCCGAGTTCCTGGCTTTGGAGCCTGTTGGCCTGTTGCTCTAGCAGAGGTTTTGGATTGGAACCACATGTTCTTCATTCAGGTGATTTGGACACCTCATGACGATGACTGTTCAGGTTGGTTTCTTAGACGCTCTAAGCTGTGGTTCAGTCAGGGTTTTGGTTTTAGTTAACTCACTATAACTGTGACCTGAGCTGACATGACTGAATGCTTTAAGCCTCCATCTTACAGAAACTCTGATACTCACATCAAAAAAAAAGTTTAAAAATCCTCCTCAAATGGTGGTGAAGTTTAGGAGAACTGCACACATCCAATGAAAAACTTCCAGTGAAGTCAGCACTGTTGTCACAGTTATCTCAAGATAAGTTAATCCAAATAAAAAAAAAAAAACAAATAAATCTTATTTGTATATATGTCTGCATCCTCCTTTGGAGATTTTCCAGCTTGAAGGATGTCAAACTGGTAGGAACAGGGGCTGCATTTAGCCAAACATTTTTCAATTACTTAACTGTTTTTAACAATCGAAATCGCTTTCTGAAAATTATGCCAAATGCTCCATTGTAGAATCAGTGGGTCACAGAGGGCTGCAGTAGGAACAGGGTTTCCTCTTGGTGAAATGAATGTTTGCAGGATCAGGAAATCTCACGTTCAGAAGGTGTTGCTGTCTTTGAATTACTTTCTCGAGAGAAATGTTCTCCATGTTTCAAAACTTTGTCTTAGTTGGTGCTGGTAGTCAACTCTGGTCAGCAGCGATTGGTTCAAATGTCAGCTGTCATGGTGCATTTTTGTAAAATTGCACTCTTCACATTCACCTATAGCAGGAAGAGCTGCTGTGGTGTTTTAGTTGAGTCCACTGCAAAATCGTTGATCTGCTTCATGTGGAGTTGACATGAAAATCAACAGCAAAGTTGACGTCTCTGTTGATCTTTTCTCTCCATGTTCTTATAAAAGCACAACCTGTACATTAGTTCTGTGTTGTAATACATTTATTGTAATGAAGCTGAATCCCCGACCTTCCAATAAGTAGCCCAAAGCCTTACCCACTGAGCCACTGCTACCCCACTATGACAGCCAATGATAGATTATGGCAGAGTGTCTATAAGCCTGTCTGTCAAAATGACAGACAACAAGAAATTTTTATACAACCTCTGAGTAGGAGACCCAGAACACACCTCAGGATCCCTCAGCAGGTCTGCAGAAAACACTGCTGGAAAGAGGAACGCATGGTTTAACTTTTTTATCCTGCTGCTACACCGACCTGACTCTGGATAAGCAGCAGAGATTGGATGGACATTTCAGAGCAGATTAAACAAATGAGAAGCAACCTCATAGTATACATTAGAAAATTTAAATGGTAAAGTTCTCCAAAAGGCTAAGTGTTTCTGCCCGTTTCCAGCCTTTTTGTGGCACACTTTGGATTTCATGCACAGAAATGAGACGGATGTTAATCTTTTAATTTTATTTTGAAAATAAAGCAAAAAAAAACCCAGCATATTAGAAAACTGTACATGCAAAGTCACACGTTTCCTACCAATGAGAGCAGTGAGGCTAAAATCTAAATCATTTCTCTGACACTCTTTGCTTGTTTTATTACAAACTGGACTGTTAAGGGCACTAGCCAAAAATGTGTGCATCCTACTTTGTTGCACACAAGAGACTAAAGATGCAGCTGTGAAATCCCAAAGTCTTGCGGCAGGTAAACAGAGGTGAGTGCAGTGATGGTTACAGAGGAGTCAGTCATAGGCAGCAAGGGAGAGAAAGAAAAGGGATCACTTTAAAACCCATTTCTTTTTTTTTTCCTTACTCTCTACTTCACTGCTGCCTAGACCGAATGTCCCCTCAGGGGGACAATAGAGTTAATCTAAATATTTCACAGTGTTTGGACGATTGGCTCACTGTTTTAGCTCCAGGCCCTTCTGTCCTATTCTTAAAAATACAGCCGCTCCTGCTATTATCATTCATAATGTTTCCTCTTTATTGAGTTTTTCATTTATTAATATTTCAATGTGTTTTCCAGCAATAGAAAAGCTGCATAATGCGTTTTTCCTTTCTTTTCAGTGCTTTGTTGTATTTGCTCTGCACTCACTTTACGGATTAAGGATGTTGTTGTTGTTCTGTTAAATGTTGCTTTTTTTAGTCGAGCGGAAAGCAGGAGTGCCGCTTTCATGCTCTCTTTAATTCTTTACAATCCTTTCTTAGACAGATTTGCATTTTTCTGTCAGTGCATGCTTGTTGTTGTTTTTTCTCCTCAGATCACCACCTCATTCTTCCTCTGGCCCTTCGTTGGCAGCTGAGGGCACGGCTTCACACACAACAACAGCAACACAACACAAAACACACACAGCTCCAGCTGAGCTGCTCCCTGATGTGGAGAAGCAGCTTAAGTGTGTGTGTATATGTGTGTGTATATGTGTGTGTGTGTGTGTGTGTGTGTGTGTGTATAAGCTCATCTCGCCTTTAGCTAATGCTACCCCCACGTACACAGACACGTATACACGCACATACAGGCATGCTGAAACTCTGATTAGGTGGAGATTCAACGTTGTGTTGCAGTGACATGCATTAATACTGAAGGCAGGCTGCTGTCTCTCACACACACACATACACACACACAGATGTGGCCAAAAGCAGCTCTGCAGCACGTACACACACAGACTGGAAACTGAATGCTAATGTAAAGGGATATGGCTGTCAAACGTGACAAACACACACAACTGAGCAGCCAGAGGTGTAGCAAAAGGCCCACACACTAGTCATGCAAGGTGACTGTGCAAATAACATCCACTCTCCTCCTCCTGCTCTAATTGCCTCCACTTCACACACACACACACACACGCTGTGAGACCCATTTTGCATGCACCGTTACATGCACACACACACACACACACACACATTTCGAGTGCTGCAAAGTTTTACAAGCACAAGCGCAAACACGGCCGAGCACATAAACCTTCATACACACACACACACACACACACACACACATCACCTCGTCCACCTCTGCAGGACGAGAGCTGCTCACCCCACCGCCCCCCGTCCCCCCCTCAAACACCAACAACGCCCCTCCAGCGGCCGTTTCCATGGCGACGTCCATTCTGCAAGCTTGTGCGGACAAAGAGTCAGTCACCTTTCAGAGCGGAGTGAGGCTGATGGACTCCAGTAGGGAGGAGAGGGGAAGAAAGAGAGAGATGACCATTTAGGATTAGGAGGAGAAGCAGACAGGACATCAGTATCAGCATCACACAGCCTGACGGACACACAGGTCACATGCAGAGAAGTCACTCTATGTGTAATTTAGATACATTAATCGTAACATAATTGCGTAAAATACTACTATTGTTATTGTGTAATCCCCAAATATCTGGATAAATCATATTTTGACACTTTGGCATATTATTTTTTTTTGTTATTGTTATGCTAATAACAGCCCTTTGAGTTACAAAATACATAAATGACCATGTTTTAAAAAACAAATAAATGAAAATCTGTAAAAAGAACAAATTACTATTGGTAAAAATACAGATTTTTATGTAGACACTACGTGGCCTGTTTTGATGTTCTTTTTTCAGTTAACATGTAAATTAATGCATTTTTTCTGTGATTTACTGGATATCATCTCCAATTAGCAAAACAGTACATTTCTGTAAAATAACAGACTAAAAATGATTTTCATCTTTCAATCCTTAATATACATTATTTAATAGATAAACTACAAATTATCAGTCCTCAGTATGTATAATTCTGTTTATCGGGGGAATTTTGTGGTCAATAATACTGCAAACAAAAATTGCCACTCGTTTTTGGATGATTAAAATAGTTTTCTGTGATTTTACTAGTCATCATTAATTTAAATGACAGCATGGAAAGGAAAGAGAGGACAGAAGACTGAGGAAAAGGAAAGAAAAAAGAGGGAGTAAGGGAAGGCAAACTGCAAAAGGATGGAAATGAATCGAGACTGTCCTCCCATATAAAAATACAACCCAGGTGGTTTGTGCAAGCAGTTTATATGATCCACAGTTATGTTTAATGGCTGAGCAACCTTCCAACAGCTGTGTGAGGCAAACACTGACAGGACTGAAGGACAGATGATGTGGTTACAGAGAGAACTGTTCATTTCTCCTTTCAGACCAAATGTTAACATTACTCACTTAAACCCTCTTAACCCAAAGTAATTTTGTGCTTCTGTCACATTTTTACCCACTGTGTTTTCATTTTTCACTTCAATATAAAGTCCTGTACCAGAGAAACCATGGCTGGAAGTAGAGAGAACTCAATGCAGATAGAATACCATAAATCGTGGAAAAGAAAAGTTACGTTTTCAACAATTGAAAAAACCTGGAGTGACGGTGTTCAACATTTTTGTGGTGTCACCAATTCTGGGAACAAAATGTTGGCTCTACATACAAAAGATGTTTCACCACTTAGCTTGTGTCCATCTCCTCTCTACTCTGTGTTAACACAAAACACTGCCTGCAGTTCAGCTAAATTTAAACTCCATTTTTGCCACGTGACTGTTAGTTGCAGATATTTCGGGATGATCCAGAATCTGGTTTTGAACGTGGCAATTTTTTGATAAAACACATAGAACAAAGTCATTTAGATGAAACATCATGATTTTCGGCTTAGATGTGGCTCATTTTTCCGGTGGAACAGCACGTTAGCGATGAGTAGTTCAAAGACTGTCGGAAAGTTGGATATCAGCTTCTGTTTTTACAGTTTCTAGCTCTGATAAATAGGGCACATTTGGCAAATTAATGTACATTTCAAATCTGCCAGTGCATATTGGGGTTCTGAGGGTTAACCATGAGACATCCATAACTTATCATTGTAACTATCATAATAAAGGGTGTGACGGCCCCACCTAGTATGGTGGTTGAGCACATTGGCTGTCTGTCATGTCTCGTACCAGGTGTTAGGTTTTATTTAGTTTTTTGTCTTGTATTTGTGTTGTCTCGTGGCTTTTATTTTGAAACCTCTTTGCCCTCGTGTTTCAGGACGCTTGCCCTCTCCCCGGTGTTTCCTGTGTCTGATTGTCTACCCAGCCCTGATTGTCTCCACCTGTTCCTCATTACCTTTTGTGTGTATATATAGTCTGCGTCTCCCTTTGTCCTGTGCCAGTTCGTCTTGTCATTGAGTCAAGCTTCACGTTCTAGCCCTCTTCATGTCCAGGATTTCCCCGTTCATGTCCCTTGTGGAAACTACCTTTAGGTTTTGTATTTTGTTTGCTACTTTGTATTCAGCCTCTTTCCTAATCAAGTGTTTGAGTTGTTACTTTGTTTAGAAAGATTGTTAAGTTTTTCCTCATTGAGTGATTTTTAGTTTGTATTTCCTCAATCGAGTGATTTTTTTGGTTCTTTCTTCTCCTCGTTAGAGTGACGTTTTGAATTTAGGTTTTTTATTGTTGAATGATATTTCTGTTGATACTTTTGTAAATAAATCAGTTTGAGAACATTTTTGAGTTTTTGGAGTCGTGCATTTGGGTTCGCTTTTTTGTGGTCTTGTCACTGTCTGTGTTTTGCTCTGCTTCCTCAGGTCCCAAAACTGCTGGAGACTGAGTGGGCGGTCCTACCTGCTTGGCACACTTTGGCCCTGCACTCTCAGGTTACAAAAGGGCCAACCCCGCAGCTCCTGCTCTCTCGTCATGCTTGTGATTTATGGCCACACTGTCATTTTGGTTTGTGTCTCTACATCAGACAACACCTCGCACGACATCACATCCAGGCATCTGCACCTACACTGCTAATATCACTGACTTACACATCTCATTGTGGTAATATTAGTTTAGCAATTAATAAAAGATAACCCTTTCTTCTGGCAATATCTGTGTCGTCTCCCCTCCTTTGTTGGAACCTATTTGCTGGGTTGTTATAAAGGCCTCTAAACTTAAAACCAAACTATGACCTTTCTCTGAACAAACCTGAGAAGAAGAAGGAAAGTGTAGGGGAAGAAAAGACGCATAAAGGCACTTAAAGAAAGAGAAAGAAAGAAGTTGGTTGAAGGAAGTAAAGCAGAAAAAGAAGGGGAAATGCAGGAAGTAAGGAAAGCGAACAAGAGAAGAGAAGGAAACAAAATGGAAAGGAAAGGCAGGAAGGAAGGGAAGGAGGCAGACATACCAGAGAAGTCATGACTGAAAATGTGAGAAATGAGGAAGGAAACGAGTACAGGAAAGTATGAAATAACAAGCCGGAGAGAACGGATGGAAATAAATCATAAGGAAAGGACAGAAAAGAGTGACAAGAACATGAAGAGAAAGGTGACTGAGATGAAAACAAATGGGGGAGGAAAGGAAGGCGGCTAAGAAAGGAGAAAATATTAGAAACATAAGTTAGTTGGAGGAGGGCAGAGTTTAAAATAAAGCAGTAGGGGAAGGACAAACATCGGGACAAGTGAAACAATGAAATACAACTAAAATGAAAAGTGGAAAATCGAAAAAGGAGAGAACAAGCTGAAGGTAATGGGTGCAAGTCCTCTTTTTGTAAGATTCATTTCCTTTTGTTTGAGTAGCATCCTCACATCCTCCGTTTTATATCATCTGTGGTGTTTAATTTGGGTTTATTATCCATATTTTTAATAAAACAAAGACTGACTCTGGTTTAACAGCTGCCATCTGCCTGTTTTTGTTACTTCCCTTCCCCCCCAGCAAGCGGGAACATAACACAACTATTGATTTAAAAGTGAAAGAGAGGAAATTTACCAAAGAGAGAAAATTCTGGTCCACGTTGGTTTCATTTTTCATTTTCCTCTTTAACAGCAACAAAAAGAGCCAATGTGATTAACATTTAAGTCCTGGATCCAATCAGAAGCATCATTAAGAGTCAAAGTAGCGCTACAATCTTAAGCAGAAAAGAGATTCAAAGAATGATGAAGGAAAAAGAAACCGATTAAAGGAAGGATGTGTCCGACTGTGGAGAGAAGTGACAAAGGCAAAGGAAGCAGGAAAGAAGTGAGAGAAGGTAGAGAGAAAAAGAAAGCAAACAAATCAAAAGCCAGGAGGGAAGGTAGAATATTCAAGGAATCTGGGGGGGATACAAGGAAAATGGTGAACATAAACGAGAACAGGCAGAGAGCAGCGAAGGTTAAACTGAGCAGCGGGAGGCGAAATGTCAAAGGTCGGATAAACGCCAGAGCAAGAAGAAAGAGGGAAAGAGTCCCGTGGGTGAGGAGGGGGAGAGATAAAGTGTGAAACCTGTGATGTAAGAGGGGAAAGCATGACTAGCGAGAACACAGGGGGCCTCTGTGTGTGTGATGTAATGCTGGAAATATTTACAGGGTCCCTCTTTTCCTAGAAACACCTCAAGTCTGGTTTTGGAGCTCCAAGAAAAGGCTTTTGAGGAAATGTGCCTCTGAGTCCAAAGAACAGGTTCTTAAAAAGAAAGGTTTCTTTCAACGTCACCGTTATCAAAACAGAAACGTGGTTTCCAGTCAGGCACCCTTCACATGACGGCACTGAAAGAACTACGACTGTAAATCACAGATCTACTGCTGGTTTTTGCTCAGGTAAAAACACCAACGTGGAGGAATACTCCTCTACAAGTTTTAAATAAGAGCTTGTGTTCAAGTTTTTATTGAAGTAGTTCAAAAAGTAAAAGTATAATAGAACTTTCTATATCACTTTAATGCTGCAGCTGACAAAGGCAGGGCAATTATCAAAGACCTTAAGAATTGCTACATAGCTTGAAATTGTTCCAGTCGGGATCAATATCTTGTTTTTGAGATATCTTGTTGTTTTATTCAGTCAAAATTGGCAAACTCTCATTGGTCACCCCTGAGACCACCCCAAACCTGATAGGTAGCTGGCCAAGTTCATTCACCAAACTCCAATGCGACGCAAAAAAAAAAAAACGCGACACAAAGTTCTGTCCAAAAATCACCTTTTCATACATGTTGGGTTTTACACACGAGCTACAGTTTAGTTTGTTGCTTCCAGCTGTTTGTAGGAGTTGTTCCTCTGAGTTCATTAAATACCTGCAGCATCAGACAGCAGACAGCAAAGACATCTCCAAAGAGAGAAAGCTGATCACATTTACACACAGCAGCAGTAACTTCACCAAAACCATTTAATAAATTATTCATTATCCCCAAAATGGAGACAGGATAAATCAGGGTCTTAAAACAGGTCACACTGTGGACTTTTCTTCAGTTACAGTCTATCCACTGCAGTTTAATCATGTGTTCCACAGCTGAGCCTTGAGCTCTATCACAGCTGGATATGATTTCCCTGTAAAAAGCCAGTTTCTGAAAATGTTTTTCCATCAGATCACTTATACTTGTGCTTGAGAAACTTTGCAATTTAACAGCACAATATTAGCAGCAGTGACATTATTGTGGGTTTAGATGTTCCTAAAACAGGGCAGCTAATCAATAAAACAAAATATAGCAGCAGGTAGGTGAGTAGGAATGAGGACACGCTGTATTTTACCATAATCCTTCGGAGTAGGGAAAAAATAATGCAAAAAATATATATATCGTAATAGTTATATATAGCGTTAAACCTGCAGTGGAACTTTTGTCTCATCCTTTTGGCAGGGAGAGTAATTACACCAATACACATGCTTATGACTTGCTGTCACTCTCTTTCTTTTTTGTTCCTCTGAAGTTTCTTTTTTTTTTTTCTGAAGCACCAGATGTTTATTTGGATGAATCCTAGTTTTTTTTCCCCTTCATTAGCTCCACTATACTCCTAGTTGCAGCAGCTTATTTCGCTACAGTTGCTTCTCTCTTCAGCTCTGGCAAACCAGTCATTGCTGGTTAACGCTAACACAGACTTAAAATTCTGGCTTAAAACAAAAATACAGAGAAATTCCCCTCATTTGATTCAAATGTAATGGAATTCACATGTACAAGTCCTGCATTCTAGCTTCAAAGATGCTAAATATTAACATTCGTCTTCACTTGTATCCAGAAAGGGTTTTCTTTTTTTGACCCGCCACAATAAAAGATTCATTCATAGCAAATAATGTAAGAACCACTCCATCTTCATTATAGTAAATTCTATCCACAAAATCCTAAATGTAAGCAACGTGGCATTACTGTTATGTTTCCCTTGCTTCTTTCCGGTAAAACCCCTTTATAAACCGACTAAAAAGGACTTGCAGCAAAAGGAGAAACTTTGCCTTTATTCTCAGTCTGATACCGGCTATCAAACACATTCGCGCCGCAGCAGCAGCAGTGAAGTGCAAATTAGATTTGGAGATCTTCCTTAACAACAATGTCTTGACCTGCATCACTCCTCATTTGTATCAGCGTGCCGTGACGGTGCTGTAATTAGCCACAGAGCTCTCGGTGGTGATGTCGAGGCAAACCACTCTCTCAGAGGCAACACGATGTTAATTAGAGTCTGCGGAAGAAGAAGAAGAAAAAAAAAAAAATCCACTATACACTACACAGAGAAATGGTTCAGTGGGCAAATGAGACGGCAAATGGGGCATAGCAAACTGGATGACAAATAAGCAGTATCAGTGTGGAGGGAGGTGTGTGTGTAAAGCTACATGCATGTTCCTGATGTTATCTGTGAGCATGAGCAAATGTTTAGGTGTGAGAGTGTTAGAGTGCATCTCAAATATGCACTATAATATATATATAGGTATGTATGAGGTATGTGTGATTTGTGTGTGTGGGCGTGCGAGGCAGAAGCCAAGCCGAGCTCTTCTGCTGAGAGAGCCCTCGTATTCGTAGGAGGCGACAGCTTATTGAAACAGCTTTTCCCAGAAAGTCATTAACATTCATCCACACAGGCAGCCTTCCATAAACAGTCATTAGAGGAGGAACACTTATTGTAACGCCGGATCACTGAGCCTCTTCACACTTCACGTCACCGCCTTATTCCTAAGTCACCAATTTAATTTGAAAATCTATCAAACACTGTGTGAAATAAATACCTCCGATCTGTCATACAGCCCGAGTTTGCAAACTTTTCCTGTCATGCTGAGGACCTCCCGGATAGAGACGTTTTTAATTTTTTAAAAAATTTTGATGCCGCAATCACGCGACTTTGTTGTCTTTGTTCTCCAAAGAGGAAACATTTATTTTGTTGCATTTCTGCTTTTTTTATTGCCTCGTTAGCCTAATTACTGCCTAATTTAAAGCGAATTGGGGCTTGTAAACACAGTTTTGGTAATGTGTCATTGTGTTGCATTTAATTTAAACTAAACTGAGCCATGAATGATGAGTGTTTTACTCCCTGGTGTTCAGTTAAAGGCAAGAACTCCCATGAAAAGCTCACACCAACTGTCTATGTATCTCAAAATGTCTGGATATTCAGTGGCTGATAGATATTAGGAGCACTAAACATGTATTAATCCATGACTGAAAATAGTCCCCCGTTTGAGTAACATTTGTTTTGACTATAGATCTATTCGTGAAGATACCAACAGGTTTAGGGCTGAAGGCCACAGACACAGTAAGAAACTATGGAAAAGCACTCTGCTGATTTTGGTCTTTTCAACGGATTTGTTGACAAAATGCAGAAAAGCTGCAGAGAAGCTAAACATGATAAAGCTTTAGGCAAGATTTTGTGTTGCTCTGCTCTCCAGGCGCATGGATTCAGGCCTCAATAATCCACCTCTTTCAACTTCTAACCTGTTATGTTCTGGGTCACGTCTTGCAGGTGGTCTGGATTACAGTCTCGTATCTACAACTCCATTTATGGTTTCTAGGAAAATTTCTGAGAACCAGCTTTTCTAGGTATGCAGTGATTATAACGATTTAAAATGGCAGTAATTCCTCCCAGCACCACCATGATTTTGCATGTGCAGTACCACTAAAAACAAGTTTTACCCTTTTAAAGTCAATTGAGACCTATCCACACAGGCTCAGTGATGTAGTTGCAGCCAAAGTATTTAATACTGACTTGAAGGAGGTGAATCCTTGTGCAAATATTTATTTTGTTTTCTATTCTTAAATAATCAACATGACTTTGTAGAAATGTGTTTTCACTTTGACATGAAAGTCTTTGTTTTTCTTGCAATAAAAGCCAAATTGCATTGACCATGATTCAATGCTCAAAAGGAATGGAAACGATAAAACTTCCAGTGGAGGTGAATACTTTTAATAGATACTGTATGCTCGCAGTAGTATTTTAGTTGATGATTAACTGTCATACAAATAACTGAGATGATCAAATTTTGACAAAGTCTGATTAAAGGTGTTCCACAAGGCTCAATCCTGGGGCCTATGCAGTTTACATTTATACAGATGAAACTGCCTCCTCTATATCTGTTTGTAATGTTATAACTTTATGCTGATGACACAATTTTGTACTGTAGTGTGGTTACTGTATATTTGGGCTCTTAAATCAGAGTTAAAAGTTGCACTCATTAAGCATGAACTAGTTTGTAATGTACATAAAACTACATTTTTTTCAGGGCCAAAAGCAGTGATGATAACAAGCTTGCTGAATAACAAATATAGAATAACTTACAAATATCTTGGAATATAAACTGATGAAAAGTTGAGGTATCGTGTCCAAAATGGAAACTAAATAGCAAAAATAAACTAACAAAAAAAGGTTTCTTTTACAAAAATAAATCATGTTCCCCACTGCATTGTAGAAAAACATTTACTGAGGTCATTTGTTAGTTGTGCATAATGGTGCCATTTTATGCATTCATGGATCAGCTGTGACTCTTTAGCCCTTGGACACGGTTTCACTTTGCATAAAGATTTACCACCGGTGATAATTCTAATATTCATCAGGGTAAGCTGTATGCTAAGACTGAGTGGCCCTCCTTTTCTATAAGGTGCGATAGACACTGGATTTTATTTCTGTATAAAAGGCACTGACTGTTTTCTACCGGTTACATTACTTCATTACTACTGTTAGTACGTTCTCCTACCATACACGCTCAAATGTCTAGATTACACTGCAGGTCCCATCTGTTTTTACGGAAGCTTGGAAAATCCGTTTTTAGTCACCATGCAGGGATAACCTGGGGTAATTAACAGTCTAAAGCTTGATTAATTTTTCTCCTAGGGGCAAGTCAGGATTCTATTTTCATTGGAATTTATTTTCAGCTGCTGTTGTTTTACTTGTCTCATTTACTTTTGTATGCTCTAATTAATGTTTTTTATAATTTTACCAACTTTGTCTTTTGATATTTTATTGTTTACCTAGTTTGTTATTTGTGTTCCTGCATCTTTGATTTTCTGTTAAACTGCAAACCAGGCCTCCACACCTCAATGCAATCTGAGTTTGCAGGAAGGATGGATGTGTTTTGCTTCATTTTATGCCTCTACTAGTTTTAGATTATTGGTATTGGCCCCTTTGATCACCACCTTTTGACTGCAAATTGCTGCCTCTCCTTTTTCATTTGTCCAGAATGTGCCCACAGTGCCGCTATACTCAGTAGATAATGTTAATGTGAATAAATGCTCATGGCTCAAGGAGGAGGTGCAAATGGTGGAAAACAACATGGTAATCATGACGAACATGACAATTGTGTTGGTTTCATCCAGTAGCTTTAACACAGGTCACGACAAATTAACTGTAAACATCATGAAATATTATTGTGGTCAGCTTAAATAACTGGAACCAGACATTTATGTACTAATTGTGACCCTTCTTGCTATGCAGCGAACTGTGTTTTATCATTTAGAAACACATGGAACACAGAGTGATACATTTTTTCCAGATGAATCTGAGTAAAACAAATATAAAATGGTTGTATTTGTATTTGTATCTGTGTGGTTTTTAGCAGTCAGTCCATAAAAAACAACAGAGTGGCAACACAGAGTTGGACAGAACTTCAAATGGTTTGAAAAAGCCGATTAAATCACTGATGATAAAGTTCTGTTTCACATTCACTGATTTGACACGGTGATTAAAATACAATTGTATTTGGCTTTTTGGGAGTATAAAGTTTTTGGAAATTGAACCCATGTCATCTGCTGTGATTTAAGTCCGCACTTTATGGAAACAATTACTAAAGTTAAAAGAAAAGAAAACTTAAAAGCAATTAAAATGCATGTTTTTCTTTGTTTGTTTAGATCTTATTACCTCAGTGTGCTGTATTGTGGGTTTGGACATTGTTGATTTCAGACTGAGGCCAACCTCATGCTGCTGTTGACTCTCTGCCCTCAACACAAAACCAACTTAAAGCACCTTTCAGCACAGCTAATGCAGGCCAGTGTTTAAAATGGTGTTTGAAGCTCCTCTCCTTCTCCATTTAAAGGTCTCCTTTTCTATGTAAAGCACCCGCGGCTGCTCCCTGTGGACCAATTAGCCCAACTTAGGGTGAATCCAAACTCCCCACTCAGAGTGGTCCCGCCGGCCCTATTTACTTTCATTTTATTTGAACGCAGAATAATCCACTCGTCGTCGCATTGTTTCCCGGGGAGCTGAAATTGGCCAGCCTAAACTAAACAGATGTGGTAAACAGAACAATATTGATGCATGTTAAAGCCTTTAGTGCTACGGGAAGTGTTCATTTATCATCATATTAGAGTTTGCAGCCTTCGGGAGGGAGAGCAGAAAACATACAGGGCTATCTTTGGAACATATTTATCTACTGATCACGTTAGGAGTGTTCAATAAGACCCCACCGCTCTGCTCTGGTATTGGCAGAGCATTGATGGACCACTGACAGATGTAGGTTTATTTTTAGACAGTGTTTGTGAACCATTGAAGGACCAAGGTGGAACAGAGCAGAGTATGGCTACAACATGGTCCTTCAGAGTCACATAGTACGAATAAATCCTGTCTAATTCAAACAACTGTTGCTTGTTATTATTTGATTAGCATCCATAAATGTGTTGATAATTAAAGCTGCTCCAGCAGATTTTTTTTCACATTAGTAAAACGGCCAAACTACAAGGTACAAGCTAGAAATTGCCACTTGTAGGGAAGAACCAATTTCACAGCTCCACTCAGCTTGCCAGACTGTTTTAGATCCTTTCAGCTCAGTGTTTTGGTCTCACAGTCCTGCATTATGATGAAACAGGCAGCGGTTTTCAGCAACAAAAAAAACTCTAAATCACCACTATACACTATCTGGAAATCACCAATCATACAGCAGATAAGCTGAGCAACTAGCTGCTGAGCACAGTGCAGCATTTTGCAAGAAGAAGAACCAAATATCTCCCCAGGCTTTGGTAGAAAAGCGCTAAAAGGGGCATGAATATTGGTCAGGACACTCCAAATGAACGCTAATGCTGCTCTGGGTTTACTGCAATTGTCAACACGCTCACCATGTCGACTTATAAAAGGTAATATTGTGGTGAGAAGCACAGTTAATGCAGGTTTACATCATAATAAATTGATAATTAAATATTACCACATGATGAACTGTAGAAGCTGTGTGCATTTCTTTTTTTTTAAAGACAGGTGTTATTTTAGTTTATATTATCTTTATGTCAAGCGTATTTCTAAATTAAGCTGTGTTTAATCAAATTACCACAAACTTAAATCTAAGTGTTTTTCAGCACAGGAGGCCAGTAGGACTTAAAGAATTTGTCCACCAAATAATTATTTTCTGAGGCCAGTGTATTTTTGTTTATTTACACTATGGTAAAAATCACAACAGTGTTATATGGCACAGAGTGTCTATTTCTTGCTGAGCAGTTCTCATCACCTACAGTTGAAAAAGGTTCAACTTAATTTTCTGGAAATTAATCAACTGTTAATTTTCATCCAAAAAAAGCATATTGATATTTTATTTTTGTTGAATTATTGCGATAAACGGTCATTGTGCAATGCAGCACAGTGTGAAATATAAACCAAAATTTGCACATCATATTGCAATAGTGAGTTAAACTGGAAAGTCCATCATGATAAAAAACGAATTAAAAAAAGAGGGCTTATTATTTAAGAAATTCAAGTTTCTCTTAATCCCCTGAAAGTGAGAGTTTGTGTATTAAACCAAGTGCAACATAAAATAACAGCCTTAATTTAATGCAGTGTAACAGATTAAACTAACTAAAAATTCTTTTTGCTGCTTGTTTGTTCGGTTGCACTTCGCTGCACTCGATTTACCCATTTTCCAGTGTGTTATATTCTAGTTGGGAACCAATATTGGCTCTTTTCACTGTATATATGGAACATTTTCCGTCGCCACATTTCAGCGGTGCACCTAATGAGGATAAATCAAGCAGAATGTGGCCTCCCACGGTGGCAGAAACACACAAGCGAGCTCTCCATCAAATCGTTAGTGGCCTCTGAGTCGGGCCAAGTCAGCGTTGTTATGAGCCTCAGGGGTGAAATGTTAAAGAGCAGCAGAGACGGGGACGCTTGATTTATCTGCGGTCGCATGAAGGGATGCTAGGGAGGAGTGTACGGGGCTGTATGTACAGGCGAGTTTGATTGACTGTATGTGTGTCTTGCCCGGCCAGAGCCTTAACGAGCAGTTGATTTTTCTGTCCACTTGCCCAAGACGGAAAAAAAAACAACAAAAAAACTTGTCCTCCTGAACCTCAAAGCAAACTCTGATAGGGGCATTTGATCGATACCTGGAGCGCGACCTTTAAAATGATCAGAGAGTTCGAGGGGTGAGTTTCAGCTTGACCTCGTCTTTTCTCTTTTCTCGCTCACTTTTGACCCAATTTAAATCGCCATGGTGACCTGTGCTGTGCAGTTAACCTGCTCCAGACCGAAAATTAGAGGACAGAGACCGGCAAAACATGCACCCCTTGGGAAAACAAATCATGCACAAGGCCTTTTAACTTCAGGGTACAAGTTGTTCATTCATAAAGGCAAAAACAGCAATTCCTGTGTACAAATCATGCACATTTTGCTTCCATCACTGACGCTGTTCTTGAGAAAACAATCTACTGATTATTTCCATGAACAGAGCATTTATAGGCAAAGAATTATGGCGTACGCCGTTGTTATTCACCCTTTTCCTGACTTAACTACAGCACATATTGTACCTCACCTATAACTACACATTTTTGCCTCCTCCTTCTGCATGACACCCACAGTAAGTATCTGCATTTGTTTGCTGCGTGGGAATACTGCACCCAAATCAGGCACTGTGTCAAATCACAATAAGTAAAAAAACAACAACTTTTTTTTTTTTGTGCAAAAAACAGCAAAATGTCACCAGTTTTGCAGCATCTTAAAATGTAGAAAAATATAATGATGCAAAACATAACAATTCACTCCAGATCCAAAGAAGTAATTCCAATAATTTGCACTTCAGAAAAGTTTCAAAGGCAGAACATCTTTTTAAAAAATGGTCAAAATGCAAAGCAGCAGGGGTGGAGACACTTGAAAGCATCTTTCATTAGAATCTCCAGTGGTGCCTTATTTGCAAATGTGGAAACCTGCTTCAGCGGCGTGAGGTGACAAGGCTGCACAGTTAATTGAATATTAATCACAATTTTGGATTCCCATAACTGAGTGGAGACTAGAGGCTTCTCTGTAGCGAGCATCTCCTGCAGCCTGGAAATGATGCGTTTAGGGAACATCGGTAAATTGTTGTGACTATCACCAAGTACGTATTAGAGAGTGAGACATTTTTGGGTGCAGCATTTGTGAGAACCGGCACTTAGGTTAGGAGCACCGCCCCTTGTAGGTAGGGTTAGAGAGAGCCCTCCCTCCTTATAAGCGCAGGTGAGAGCCATTAGTGCCTCTTTGTTTGAGGCCTGGTAGATGTGTGGTGGGATTGCTGTGTCTGTGCAGGTAAGGGAGATTTTAGAGAGCAAGAAAGGTTCAAACAACAAGAAAGGTTTTGATGGGACTGCTGTGTCTGTGCAGAATTGTGGTGCGGCTGTTTTCCCTCTCAACTCAGTTTGATTAAGGCCCTGTAGGCCCATGCTGAAGAGGACATGAGTCAGCCTCACTGGGTCCCAGTATAAAGTCAGTCAGCTCCACCAGTGCCAGTCTCTTATAGAGCCA
>NW_007579992.1:55835-66780 GCF_000690725.1 Stegastes partitus
AATTTGTTTGTGGGTTCAGGCAGAGACCCTCACACTGGGGTTGGTCACACATTGTTTATATCTAACCTTTAGGAGATGATCCGATTCAGGTAAAGTGAAAGCAGTTCTTGGTTCATTTAAATGCAATAATAATATTGAGAGCTCTGCTTTGATCAAAATAACTGTAATTATCATTTTGGTCATAACTGTGCAGCTCTTTGTGTCATTATTACCTGATAAACAAACAGCAGCTGACTGTAGAAATGTCACTTTGTGTCAAATGGCCTCAAACATGTCTTTATTAGATTACTTTAAATCACTTATATTGCTGTTGGTACATGTGTTTTCTTGTTTGCTTGCCATACAGATCAATTAATTTATGTGGGGAGAAGCAGGAAGTGTCATTTTGTGGGCCAAATTACAATCAAACCCATGTCCAGTCCATCCCCTCTCTGCAAGACAAACACAGGCTTTCTGTCACTATGTTTACCCACACTGAGACAACACTAAGGACATCTTCATGGTCATTCATGACTCTCAGACTTGAAAAAAGAAAAAAAAAAAAAAAAAGTACATGCTTAGTTTTTCCTCATTAGAACAAGCAGCCTAAATCATTTCTAAAATAGCAGAAAACCCCTTTAAGACCAACCAATAACAGGTATTCAGCTGACCAAAGCTGTCGGGAATCACGGAATTGCGATGCTGTGAGTTCATTCATTGAAATTCTTTCCAGCTGCGACCAGCTGAACATCAGCTGCTGCTTTTCATGTGCACATTATTTGGAGCCGATTGTCAGCAAGCACAGAGACGTTATTCTTTTCCGAATAAAGAGGCTTATCTCCGCCTGTCATTAGGACTAAGTGGGCATGTTCTTTTATTCATGCAGTTTGTCATCTTGTTGAGTTTCATAATAAGAAGCTACTTTTTATTCAGAGCAGGCAACACGCGCTTCTTCAGGATTTGAATGCGTTCGTCACGTGAAATTTTCCACAGCTATTTAGCCTTTTTGCGCGCATCTGCAGTTTGCCTCAATAAATAACCTCAGACTTTAATTAGTTAACAATGGGAAATGCAGAAATGCAGCAGTTCAGTTGAATGAAGCTGTGACCTGAAGACACGCTGAAAAAGCTAAACTCATTTTGAGAGACACTGTGCTGCTGAAATGTTGGGATGTTTAAACTTTCAGGGTCACACTTTCTAGCTTTCGTGACGGCACCGGCTGCCTTTTAATTTCCCACTTATTGCAGTTGTGAGATTGTGCTTTGTGAGGCTGCAACTCAGAGCTTTGTTGTTCCTCTTTTCAGAGATAACAGAATAAAAAAGGTTTCTTCTTTTGACTAACAGGTAATTTCCCTGTCAATTAAAAAGGAAATTTAAATTTAGACAAATCTAAAAGTAAGAAAACACTCAGGAAACGTGCAAAATGAAGCACCAGTGATGTCAGACTGGTTTACGAAAGTTGCTAACACCAGCACATTGCGCTGGTCGAGGGGTATTTACCAGTTCTTTCTAAAACAGTCAATTGCAACTTATTTTTTTTAAATTTCATACATTAAAGTACTGTCAAAAGGTGCTAGTTTACAACATCTTGGCATTAGTTCTTAGTCTTACATGCAACAGCTAACCAGCTTAGAACAACAATAAAATATTAAGTAGTTCAACTGACATTATCTATACACCACTTAATCCTCACTCAGGGTCATGGGGGGTGGGCTGGAGCCTATCCCAGCTGACTCAGGGTGAAGGCAGGGGACACCCTGGACAGGTCACCAGTCTATCACAGGGCTACACTTAGAGACAGACAACCAAGCACACTCACATTTACGAACAATTTAGAATCACCAATTAACCTCAGAATGTTTTTGGACCTTGTGGGAGGAAGCCGGAGAACCCGGAGAGAACCCACGCTGCACGGGGAGAACATGCAAACTCCACACAGAAAGATCACGAGTGTCCTCACCGAGACATGAACCGGCGACCTTCTTGCTGCGAGGCAACGATGCTAACCACCCTGCAGCCCCTGACTGAGCATTTCAGTATTTAATCAGTGAATCATGCACATTCCTACCTTTCACTTTTTAGTGTCTCTCAGTGCAGTAACCAAATAAATTTCAGCTAGTTGGTATCATGAAAAAAAGCTTTGTTTTCAACACGCCAAGTCATTGTGCATGTTTGCCGAATTTGCAGGTTCCTTACACATCATCTAGTTGTGATGAATGACCCATCTGGGGCCTGTACTATAAAGCAAGATCAACATACCCAAGATATCTTTCAGATAACCAGTCCTATGATGGTAGTAAGTCAACCCAGGTTTGTCTGATCTGAGTATGAGCGCGTGCACATAAAATGGGAGGCGTTATCAGCATCTGACCAATCACCACTATGGACAAGTCAGGCTGCAGAGCGGCTCACTTTACCGTCAAGGAGCAGAATATAATCTTTACAAAATATGAAGAATATAAAAGCATCACAGGAGCAAAAAACAACACCGTTGCAGCGACCAAAGCCAGGAAGGAATGCTGGCAGGAAACTGCAGATTGTGTGAATGCATAAGTTCATTAGTTTATCATAAAATATGATCACTGTTCCATCATGAAGGCACGTATCAGACAATAAGCACATCTAAGGATTCCTTTGAACTAATTTGCTGCCAAATATCTGACATTTTTTTACTTTCAGCTACAACCCTGACAATGTAAAAAGGATGTGGGAACAAATTAACAACAAACAGAAACATAATTCAAAGTAGTGCAGCTTATTAACATATCCTACAAATACAAGCTTTAATGCTAAATTCAGTTTACTGTTGTGGGCTGATATTGGTATGAAATAAAATATGAAATAGCTTTGACATTGCTTGTAGCCAACAGGGGAAAAAATGAATGACTGAAGACAGGAGCTCATAGAGATCCTCATCAGGGTGCGCTGGTTTGCCGGTCCCAAAAAACCCTCACACTCCTCAGTGATCCCTTACAATTCACAATTCACACTCCGATGTGTAACGGATCTTCAATAAATGATGCCATTTTCTTGAGAACTGCTTCGTTTCCTACTCCTTCTGAAGTTTTACGGGAGAGAACTGACTTTCAGTGGGCAGTGTTTTTATACCCAGTGATCTCAATCTCCAACATAACCTGCTGCAGAGCAGGTTAGGCGTTCAGCGTAAGTTACCATGGTGATGTACCCCGCCAAGAAGTGAACCACCTTTGTAGGACTTAAAACCCAAGATTTAACCTGAAGTTACCTCGCTAACCCCAAATCCTGCTTCGTTGTACAGGCTCCAGGTCTCTTATTCTAACCATCCCGTTTGTCACGTAAACAGTGTAAAATGACAAACAGAAAACTGAAAATGTGTAGAAATGACTTGGAATGCGCCAGAAGTGACAAGCTATTTTAATTCTATGACATCATTCAATTCAATTCAATCCAATTTTATTTGTATAGCGCATATTTACAACAACAAGTCATCTCATAGCACTTCACAAAGGCAGAGACAGAAACACCCAACAATCCAAAACATCTGGATTCCCTATAAGCTTCAGCAGTCCACAAGCAGTCCGCAACAGTGGGAAGGAACCGAAAACCCCCACAGGGGAAAAAAAACCCTCCGACAGAATCAGGCTCAGGGAGGGACGGCCATCTGCCTCGACCGGTTGGGTGAGAGTGGGATGAATTACACAATTTAGTTTACAGTTAAACAAGTTGTTCGAATTTATTGTCCTTTTGTAACAGGAGGCATCATGTTGCAACCAAAGATATAACATGACATTTTGAGCTTCTTCTATTCATTTTAATGCAATAATTTTAATGATTATTAACTGTAACCAATAGAAACTACTAACTCCATCAAACCTAGACCAGAACTCTCTGCTGTGCTGAAGGGTTGCAGGTTTTTCATAACATCTTGTATCACTGCTGCTCTGTGACATTCATCAACCCTGTCCTCACTCGTTTTTCCTTTACTGTAAAGGAAGACCGCAATGAAAATAGTGTACATTCTATTTCATTCCTCAGGGAAAACAACTGAATAAATCGGGGATGTTTTGTATGCACCTAAAAAGGGAAAGATACCGCTGCACTGTTACAGGTCGTAAAATGTGACCGGACACAAAAGGCGTAATATCAGCGTTCTGAGCTCTCGCTTTTCCATCAAATCTTACTTTAACATGTCAGATGGTGGACAATTAAACAAAAAGACAGCTTCCCCTTTATTATAAGCAAATGTCACATTTTGCAGCTGTTTCAGTGATTTTTGGATAGTTTAAGCTACAACCCCATGTAGGAGGAGAGCAATTCCAGAACAAACACATCCATACCAATTGTAGAACAGGTTTTTGAAACCTCTAATTACTGCCAATCAAAAAAAAAAAAAAAAAGTCAGGCAATTAAGTGAATCAGAATAAAGCATAAAGGTCTGCAGCGTGAACTTGGAGCATCATTGCAGCTTAAAAGAAAAGAACATGCGAGCACATTTGAGGCAGCTCCATCAGAACAAACCCCAGAGATTACATCCGTCTGCAGCTCCGACACCCTGCTGCTTCACATCCAACACTCTCCTGCCTCCCCTGCCCTCACCCTTCATCCTTCCCCTGCTGTCTTTTCGCGTCCATCTTCTCATTAATCACGCTTCACCTTTCTGTTAACTCTCGTCCCCCCAGAGAAACCTGGAAATATCAGCACGCCCAGACAAGGCCACATCATCGCGGCGGAGGGTAGCCGAGAGCAGAATCGCATGACGCGTCTTTTAAAGTTTCACTCTGACAGGTCGCTGCTCAGGTGTCCTGGAGATTTTTTTTTTTTTTTAAAGCAGCATGGTTTATTATTTTAGAACAGTTTTGATCAAATTAAATTGGTTAATCGTGACTTGTGCAGACATCACTAAAATTCTGTAAACAAGTATCAGACAGGTTGCAAACCACATGTTGTATGGCATTTTATATTTATGAAAAGTGCTTTATAAATAAAGTCTGATTGATATTTGCTCAGGATTGACACACCTAAACTGCATTCAAGTACACAGTTGTCTCTTAGGAATTAATAAATCAGGGTAACATTGTCAACATTTTACATCCAAATATTGTCTTGAAATAAGATACTGTAAGAGTCAACAGTACACCACTTAAATGCACATTAACAGTAGGTGTATGCAAGTGAACATTTATGTTAATCAGCATCTGACTGGGCGCGCCCGTCACAGAGCTATTGGTGTGAAAACTTTGACATCTCAGAGATTGAGGTCCGACTGTGCGTTTCTGTCTGATTGAGCCCAAAGGAGCCTGGTAGTAGCAGCAGCCAATTAAATCCCCTCTGCCTGATTCTCTCATCAGTGTGAAGCTGCTGACATTTCACTGTCCGCCGCATCGGCACACAAACACAGCAGACCTCACAGGTATGAAGGGAAAAGGGTGTGTGTGTTTGTTTTTTTAGTATTTACCATCTACGTGGATCATGAGACGACCTCTGACACTTCCATTCACACTACAACAGTCTTAAGTCTAAGTCCGTTTCCTGTTAGTTTGATTTTAAACCGATTCTCAATTCGCAAACTTTCCCATCAGGGAAGTCCAGGATCTGCAGCTGTGGCTGAAGTGCTCATTAATGTCAATGGGTTAAATGGCTTTGAGGAGTGGCTGACAGCAAAAACACACTTTTATTGCATTTTTCAGGCAGCAGGGAACAAAAAAAAATTACAGAGAGAGTGAAAGGATGTCAAGGCTAAAAGAAGCTGAGGCCAGCTTAAGCCTAATAGAATCGAGTCACACAACAAGTGTGGTGCACCAGTTTGGAGCTTCATATCGCTGGTTTCCCTTGAAAATGACTCATGGTAAGTTGATTTTCCTTTAGTGGTCCAATTGCACACCAACCATAGAGTTACTCTGGCATCACCTCGGAATCAGCACGACTGGGATCAACCCTGGAGGTGTTTTTGACCAGGATGTGTCCTGTAACTCACATAAAACAAGCAAAATTCTGCAATATCATCAAAATCAGGAGCATCCTTTCTTCCTAGTCCGTGTATTTGTAACCTCTAGGCTGGATTGTTGTCATTCCTTATTATCAGGATGTCTCAATAATTCTTTGAAAAACCACCAACTGAGAGTAGAGTTCTGACAGAAACCAACAAAAGAGACGTTATTTCTCCCATATTAGCTTTTCTTCATTGGCTCCCTGTAAAAATCTAGCGTTAGAATTTAAAATCCTGCTTCTCACATACAAAACTCTTAATGACCAGTTCCATCTTATCTTGAAGACCTTATTGTGCCATATTATCCTGAGAGGGTTTGCTCTCAGAGGTTTACTCAAGTGAAATGCTCTTCTGCAGGAACCAGCTACTAGTTTGAGTTCAAGAGGCAAAAACCGTCTCTGCTGTTAAGATTAAAACTTTCATTTTGGATAACTCTTATAGTTGCAGCTGGTTTAAGTGACCCTGAACCATTCCTGAATTATGTTTCTACAGGCTGGAGGATTTCCCATAATGCACAGAGCACCTCTACTCTCCTCTTTCTCTCTCTATACATTGAAATACCACCATCGTATAACCTCATGTCTTCCCCCACTTGTAGTTTGTGTTTTGACCTCTCTGCAGGTATCTGAGACTGACTGGAGTTACACATTTCTGGTCTGCACTTACTGCCCTCACCAGCCTTGATAGCGTTTATTGCTCTCTTATGCATCGTTTGTCTGTTTTCTCCCCTTTCCATTTACCTAAACCAGTCAAGGCAGATGTTCATCCCCCTGTGATGTATAAATGTGGTTGTCCTGCCACCTCATTAAAAAAAATATACACAAACCAAGCACATGGAGGATGCAGGGAAGAAACTTGCTGGAGATTTATGAGATAGTGACAGCATAGGGATGCTGGTGTTGTGGTTATTAATGGCATGTTTGTATAGTTATGTGTATTTCCAATTAAAAGGTAAGATTTACAGATGTTCTTGGCTTACTGACTGATTTACGTTAGTTTGCTAAAATATAAAAACATGACTGTCACAACTAAAAAAGAGGACAAAACACAAGACAGAATCCACCTTTTTTAAATGACAATGCATTGTTTCCACTTAACATGCACTCTCATCTCTACCATTCCTTCTTTCTATACCATGTCCAGTCCTCATCCACTCATACTCAGCTGTGACTTCAGTCTTTTATGGTTCAGTGCTCAGGCTTTAGGCTGGACACTGGGACTGTATGCGTCGCTTCTGATGCAGCAAATTCTGATGTGCCATTTCTATTGGGGTAGCTTCAGTGTTGTGAAGCTTCATTTAATGTAGCTAGCTGGCTGCTCAGCTCACTATGCTTTCCAAGTAGCTCGCCCGAGACTGCCAAATTAGCAAAAGCAGGATTGCATTGTGATATGATCAACTATAAGCCGTGTTTGGGTAAATTTAGACAACAGAAAACTCAAACAACTCCAAAATGCCAGACAATGCCCAAAACGAATGCAGCTCATAGCAGCGACATGACAACCACATGCAGAAATCACAAGATAATTTTTATGCAAAGAAAGACTGCACTTCTTGCTATAGTGCACAGATTTAGCAGCATATAACCAACTGGGCAACCAGAACAGCAGTAACACCTCCACAGAGAGCAAATGCAAATAATTTATGCAACAGCACAGCACAGCAGTGAAACTAAACGTGACAATGCAGCCTGACGTCACCAGGCCTGACTCAAGCAGCAGGTTCTTACCTCAGATCCATGAGAAGGCCCCCCGACAGCTGACGTTGGGAATCTGAGCGTCTGTACGGGCATCTGGAGTGAAGCGACTGTTGTGTGACACCCGGCTGATCAATGCAAACAGTGGACATCCAGAGAATATTTACCCTAACTTTGCTCTTTAATGAAGTCCTCCAACACAAAGCAGCGAGCCAGCCTAAGCATGAGCGTTGGTGTCAGGTTGTAATGTTTGCGCTGTGCACCTGCAGGATTATGATTAGATGTCGCAGCCAAATGGCCTTTTGCATGAGCCAAACTTTGTAGATGTTGCCAATCTGCAATTTTAAGCAAAACCTTTGGTGAACTACCTGGACGGTGTAGGCGGTTGTACACTCACCGGACATTTTAGCAGGAAGACATAATGAAATCAAATAACAGCTAAAAGCTTTGTCATAAAAAGCATCAAAGCAAAAAATAAAGCAAATGCATGAAAAGTCCTACTTAAGTTACACAGCAGCAAATTGGAGTGAAAGCATTGCAGTAAAAGTCCAGCTTTGGTTCCTCTGACTGGTATATTATTATACTGTATGTGCCATCATTAGAATATCAATAGTGAAGCATCAGTGTGTCTGCAGCATGTTACTGTTGTAGCTGCTGCAGGTGGAGCCACTTTAAACTACGTTATCTCCAGTTTTACATCGAAGAACAGCAGATAAATCAGAGCTTCAAACTGTCCTTTTAAAAAATTAAGAAAACTTACTTGTGAACAAACAATGGGCAGCTAGTGATCCAGGGAAAATTAATCCAAAGTGAAGAAGCTAAATCTAAACTATAAAATCCAAAAGCATGAAGACATGAGGGGCAGGCAGGTGAGCCGGAAGACAAACAGGATTCAAGAAACTAGAAACATACACCAGAATCAGATGAAGAACATGAGGAAAACCAGGCAGGTAAACACACGGGAAGCAAACAGGGTACAAAAAACGAAAAGAAAACACTAGACAAAGACAAAGGACATAAGGTGAATCAAGCGGTGAAGTTTAAAGGTGTATTTTTCAACTCAGAAGCATAATTATATAAAGAAGCTGAGTGTTAACCTCAGAAAAATAAGTTTTGACCCCAAACTCAATTTTACTCTGAAAGTCAGTGCAGTGAGTGAGACTTAAAAGATATTTTGAGCAAAACGAATAAAAAGGTTAATGTCACCACTGAAAGACTGACAAAATGTATTTTACAGGTAACTGCTCAGCCGATTAACCTGAGAAGGACATTTTGTAGAACACTACTACCATTAAATTAACAGCTACAACTGCACAGTTGAAGACTCTGTATTCTTATGTTGGCGTTTTGTCCAGTGAGCTAATACATCCTGGTTGTGTCTAACTTGCTTCGTATAAAGGTTTGACTGAGAACGTTCTTACTTTGTCATCACGAAACATTGTGTAAAGGTTTAATAGAAGAACGTTCTATAATATGTTTCCTGAAACACCCTGAGAACATTTAATGTTCCACATTACAGGGACGTTTTATGAAATCATCTGAGTTCATTTATATTATTTCTTTTAAATTTGCTTTGAGGACGTTGTTCCTTTGTTTTCATGGAACATAATCTGTGTTCCTGATGAGATCCTCTGAAGGTTGCCATTAAAATACTATACATGCTTTAAAGGAACATTGCAGTAGAATTTAGAAAATGTTCTCCAAATGTTCCACAACATTACATGACAACAAAAGCAGAACGTTCTCAGTGCACCATTCATTTTTGAGAGAGCACAACAGTTTAACAATGGCATCATCCAACATTTTTAGAACATCTTTAGTTACCCTACCTTGAAGGAGAACATTCTGGGAGATAAACAAGAGCTTGAAAACATTAGTAGAACTTTCTTATAATGTTTTCGAACAAAGAAATTCCAGCTGGGACGTCCTCCAGGGTTTTATTCATTTTTGACTGATAAAACATGAGAACTACTTCAGTTGAGGAAATTATTGCAACTTGGGTGATATTGAAGTAGATTTGGTAGAGTCACACCTGCTTCAACGTCATCATTGTTGAGAGCTGCAATATGACAACATTTAAATGAACAGATGAAGTAAGTGGTCACATGATTAAATGGATCTATAGGGAACCAAATTTATTTCTGCATAGCCAATGATTACAACCAATGTTTTGTGGCTGCTTTCTGCCGAAGCTCTTGGAATGACTGGAATTGAAGATATTCCTAAAATGTTATTTAAACATTCAGTTGAAACATTTTCTTTGGAAAACATTAGAACTTGTAGGTAACAATGTGTGGGAATGTTGTGGGACTGTTCCCTATTAGCTGGGCTTGTGGTGACCTACCTATATATCATACCCTTCTTACTGTATCATTCTCAGTTTGTGGTGAGTGAGGTCACATTGTTGGTTTTTGTTTAGTTTGTGTGCGTGCGTGTACGTGCGGGTGTGTGTGGACCCCACAGGGCCTGTGATTGACAGCTGGTTGGGATCAGGTGGAGCTGCTGCTGAAGGTTTTTTGAGGGCGATCGGAGCCTCAGAGAGACATTTTGAGTGACATCCTCACAGTGAGACGGACAGCAACACAGCAACAGATGTGACAGTTAAACCTCGACCTGCTGTCCACACACACACACACACACCTACACACACACACACACACACACACACACACAGAAGGTCAACTAAATGATTCTGGTATTTTTGATAATGTCCATGAATGATTCAAGAGTCTCTCTTCTCCTTGCTCGTTGTGTTTGACAGAGAAAAACACACAGAGAATGTGTTTGCTGAAGGTTGAAGCCGGCTCAGACAGCAGCTTTGCAAAGTTTGTGTTATTTGAGAAAAATCAAACAAGGCCTTAAAAGTTTTTCGAAAATGGCAACAAGACCCTGAATATGAATTTTTCTCACCTCAGCATCCTCAAAACGTCTGACTCACTTCTGCGTATGTCTCAATATGTGTAAAACCAGCACAAAAGGACATAACAGGGCAACACTGACTTGCAAAAGAGGCTTAGATGTTTTCTTTTATTGTTGTAAAAATCTTTCGGTATTAGTGTCAAGTGTGAGCATTCGACTTCAACTCAGAGATTCAAGAAGTGAAAACAAAGATTTCGCGCAGGCAGTTAACGAAAAATAGCACAAGTTGAACTTGCTTTGTATTACAGGCCAAAAGCAAGACACAACCCTCAACAGAATTATGTTTTGGAAGAGACAAGACATAGAAATTACTCCTCTTATAGGTGCTGTCTTTGCTCAAACAACACTAAAATGAATTAAAGCCGCAAGCGGCGAAGGACGGGTCCTC
>NW_007579993.1:0-20580 GCF_000690725.1 Stegastes partitus
CTGCAAAGGATGCGCGATGGCTCCCCAAAAGTGAAGCCGAGACATTTCGATCGCTCCCTGGTGGCCGACTGTAAGTTTATGAAGTGCTTAATTTGATATGCGGCGGAGTTTTCTATTACCAGAGCGCGCATTTTAAACGCCAATAATGCAGTCGATCATGTTCATTTAATAGCGGGAAGCCAGAATCGCGATCGAGATTAATATTCGATTAATTGCGCGGCTTGAAAACTGCACCCTGTTCAGTCATTTAAACCTCTTGCTTGTTTCTCATCCGCGGTTTTAGTGAAAAAAAAACAAACGCATTTCTTAACCCTGGCTGTCCGGTTTACTTCAGACGCACGCTGTAGCCTTGCTGCTCATTTGGAAGTCGCTCGAAAAATATGCTTCTAACAAGATGCATGGCTTTTAATTACAGAACAAATGTTAGTTTCTCATTAAGGGGGACGCTCAGGACTTGTTGATCAGAAGTAAATTTAGCTTCTGAATTTGTTGAGAGCTGTCTTTTTAGAAATTTGAGCAACCTTAAATGTGACTCAATTGTCTGTAGCAAAGGAAGAATTGGTCTGAAGGGAAGGAAATTAAGGGAGAGGGTACAGAGGAGGGAGGGGAGAGAAAAAAAACCCCTCTGAAACGGCATGTTTCCATTTTAGCTGGGCAGCAAGAGTGGCTTTCCCACAACCATGCATCAGCCCAGTTAAGAGGTTAGGCCTGGCAAGTCATTACTGTCAGAGCTAATGTAGAGAGATGAGGAGAGGGACCAGGGAGGTAAGCACTCACTAATGAATGAACACACTGCTAAGTTCAACAATTACACGCCCATGTAAATGTAAGGATAACACACCAACACAAGCACATGGCTGCTGAACACCCCCCCCAAAACCCAACAAAGAGAATTTCTGTCAAGATACTTGGAATGTTTTTTTCCAGGTAATAAAAGGAAAAGGATCCTTCTTTCAGACTGGATACTGGGAGCATAAAATGTCTTTCAAGGCGGGATGTTAGGGAAATGTCTCGCAGCACACATTTCCTTGAACATTTTTAAGAATTCAGAGCTTTACAAAACCAGAAAATGGACTTCAGACCTCTGTAGGGGCCCCGTGTAACCGTGTATAATTCAATAGGTGTGCTTCCTAAGTTATTATTATCTTTTCTGCAAAACGAAGGCCAGCTACCTTGCTGTGTAAAAGCGCCACATTTCTTTTAGTAATAATTTATTATAACCAGTGGCTTTGCCTCGGTCTCATGCATCATCCCTGGATTAGGGATCCTATTTTCCTTAAAGGATTCACCTTCATTTGTTGTCTTGACATGTGGGATCCATTATGTACTTTCCTCCACTTTCCTTTGGACAGAAAGGTGAACCTTCCCATTAAAACAAACCCTCCAAAAACATTACCTGGAAAACAGAGGCCCACTTCAATTCAACAGCAGCACACTTTGCAAGAGATTTGATTTAAACCAGTGTCTTTATTTTCACACTCTTTGTTCTGCAGACCCATGCAGTTGGTTTGACGGCTATTTAACATAAATATAGAGATATACAGTAAAGCGAATTTGCATGTATAGCCTGAGAGTGCACACAAGTGTCTGCACGCAAGCCTGGCAGTGCCTCTCTCACCGCTTCACCACTGTGGACTGTATGTAACACCTCTCTTGGCTTTCTTCCAGCGCGCTAAGCTGCGGCGGGATAAGCTTGTGAAAATGACAACACAATTATACGTTACTGAATTGCAAAAAAACTGAAAGCGCAGCTTAAAAAAAATCTAAATGCGCTAATGTAGTGTGCCGACGCACGCTCAAACAATTACATACAAACTTAGATTTGGTAAAAAAACAAACAAACTGATGGAAGTGAATGCCTCGCTCAAACTTATATATTTATGGTATACATCCACTCTTACAAGGATTCGGTTTGTAAGTTGCCTCTTTTCAAACAAACACAACAAGCTCCAAACGCTCTAATCAGCCCCAGGGCTCTCACACACATGCTCGTTCGACCTCAGCGAGCTCGCACGTTTTCGGTTCAGTCACCGGTTGGGCAGGACCAGCGAGAGACTGCGGACCACCAACACTGACAACCGCTCTCTTGGCAGTCTCAGCTGTCCACCAATCAAGGGTGTTTACCGCCGCCTGCCTCATGATGTCATGCCGGGTCCCAGTGCCAAACTAATAACCACCATAGAACCCTGGAATGTGCGTCCGTGGATGTGTGCGTGAAGAATTCCACATGTCAGAGTAAATGGTTGTTCCAAATGAGTCCAGAGTAGGAATGAGCGATAATAAAGCGCGTGTTCTGTGCAGCGAAAGGTCAGAGCCGGTGATGATGGGTTTCATTTTTCCTTTTATTCCTTTGTTTTTTTCCCCCCCTTCCTATTTAAAATCAGCAGCCACTTATCAAAGCTTCCAAAATAATCAGGTTGCAGGAATGCGGGGAGGGATCTGTCCGTAAAGTCTGCAGAGCAGGGAGGAGTGACAGCGAGCAGGCCGACCGAGATAAAAGTAAAACAAAGGAGCAGTGTCACCAGAATATTTTTTTTTTTTATTATTATTATTACTATTACTTCATATCTCATCTTTCAAAGAAACGGTTCACGATTATAGTTCTTGTGGGACATATTTTTTTTGGAATCTGCCTGAAGAGATAAGCCGTCTTTAAATATGATACGTTAATAGAATGCCAACAATATAAAAAGTAATGTAGCTTGAGTTGCGTGGCATAAAGAATAAAGACTATTTTACAGCTAGAGTTCATGCACAGAGTCGCTGTAACGGGTTTCTACGTTTCATTCATCATGATAGTTTTTGGCTCACCTTGCGCTGCGTTTTCTCTCTCAAACGGCGCATTGTGTGTGTGAGCCTCAAATCATAGAATCTATGCAACAGTTTCTGCTTGACCGTCTCTGATTTGCTTTATAGCATAAACTACTAAATCATATAGATATGTGTGACACTGTAGCTTGACATATCGACTGATTGCTGATATAATTTTTTTTTTTTTAATAAAAAAATTGCCCGTCATCCCACTTTTAGCACATTTTTTTTCAGACATTGGAGTTTGAGGCTATATTTAAACAACGATATCTCAGGAACTATCCAAGATAAAAGCCTGAAATGTTCACGGTTATTTCTCATCATCCCATTTAGTCAGAAATTGCAATATTACACCTGTTGATCAAGTAGTCTTAGATCATGGGGGGTAGTTGAAATATGAAAAAAAAGTGGAAGCCATCAGCAAATGTCCCATCTAGGGCCGCTGTGGTTCAGGTGATAGAGCCAGTCGTCCTCCAGTCAAGGTCAGAGGTTTGATCCCCGGCCCCTCCACAGTCGTCGAAGTGTCCCTCAGCAAGACCATAGACCAGGGGTGTCAATCTCAAAAACACAGTGGGCCAAAATTTAAAACCTGAACAAAGTCGCGGGCCAACATTGAACAAATGAACCTTTTAATATGGACCGAAACAAATTTTGCTTTAACATTGAATATGGAACAAGCAACGCTTATTACCATACATTATATAGAAGTTAATAGTGGAGACATGCAAAATCAAATTATACATAAAAAAACACATCAATGGCACAGTGACAGTGTGAAGTCGCTATGCCTACTGTCACAGAGGAGAGGGAGTTTCTGGGACCTGTCCTGATTGACGCACCAAAACAACAACAGGGCATTATGGGATTTGTAGTATTAGCGGTGAATGCGCTGTACAGTATAATACCGGGGGCAGCTCTAGTAGTCATTTGGTATTGTCTCACGGGCCAAATATAATTACAAAGCAGGCCAAATTTGGCCAGAGTTTGACACCCCTGCCATAGACTGTATAATAGATGGACGTAGCTGCTGTGACGTCACCCACCTAAACACTGATGCAGCACACTTCCCACATAGCAAACGCCGCTCCCCAACTCCAGCCGCCTCCCCAAAGCGGGACAGTACGAGCTGCCAGACAGAAAAAAACATGTGCCCAGGAGCAGCTCAAGGAAGAAGACCCCAAGGCGTTTACCCGACCACCAAACTCCCCAGATCCCATTTCGATTGAACATTGTGAGATGTGCTGGAACAAGGCTGATCCTCGGAGGCCCCACCCCGCAACCCACAGCACCCCAAGGATCTGCTGTCAATGTCCCAGTGTCAGACATCACTGGACGCCCCCCAGAGCCCCCTTGGTCATGCCCCAACGGGTCAGAGCTGCTGTGTTGGCAGCAAGGAGGGGGCATATACAATAATATGCAGGTGATTTAAATGTGATGGCTGATTGGTTTGGAGTACAATCGTCAAATTTAGAAAGGTCTCCATTGTGAGAATATTCTGTCATCGGTTACACAGTCATTAATCAGTGACACGGCTTCTTCTTATATGTTTAATCTCCAGCAAGGTACCTGTGGATATAATGTACTCTAATGTGAGGTAATGGATTAAATGCAGCAGTGTGAGGGGAAAAAAACAAAACTCTCACTGTTGTTATTTTTGGCTTTTAACATCCAGAGGAAAAAAAACACAGTTAAACCTCAGATTAACCAAAAGAACTCCAAACATCAAGTCAGTAACAGAACATCAGTGGAAAATGATGAATACCTCTTTGCTATTTTTTTTATGTCTATTCATATTTCGCCTTTCTCAGTACAAAAGGAGAACACGAGGACAACAAGTACAATTGCAGAGGTGGCTCACGCAAAATGAGATTATAGCAAACTGTTGGACGCTGTGCAACAGTCTATAGAAGGAGAAGGAGAACGGATACAATGCCAGGGTAGAAATTTAAATGACAATCAACAGGAGGAAACAGTCCAAATATAAATCATTTGCTCATATCTGGATGAAGCAGAGACGGAGAGAAAAAGAGAGTGGAGAGATAGCCCAGTTGGTGCTCCATCCATCATCTGTTTGGATTGGATGCCAGCTTGATACTGGGAACATTCGCTGATTAATATTCAGCACAGGGTAGAGGGCGCGTAGTGATGTTGGATGAATTAGCCAGCTTTCCTCTGAGATTCTCAGATTTACTGCTCTCCAAACAGCCAAACCAGTCCGGTGGAAGGGGTTTTTTTACGAACCAAAAAAAACCTGGATCGTTCTGCGGAGGTTTTATCGCGGCGCTTTGCTGCGACGGCGCGAGAGTGTTTTGTTCCAGGTTGCTGTCTAAACATGCATGATGAGGTTAATGACCCATGCCTTAAGAACTTGGAGACGCGGGGTCTTGAATTCGCGAGGAAACCTGCAGAAACCCAGGCGTCAGCAGCGCGGCGGTTAGATTGACCGACGGGGTCAGCATTTCTGTCACATGTGCGTCACCAGCGACTGCCATGGGTGACCACCGCTCAGCAGAAATGTCACGCTGCCCCCGAAAGTGGCTCAGCAGACCGTCTCGCTTTCTCCCCATACGATCCGTCTCGCAAATTCCTCCTCCCATTTTCTCAGTTTCTTTCTATTTTTCTTTCCCTTCTCAAACCCTCGCACATTTGTACAGTGTCAGGCTTCGGGGTGGAATTCTACAGATGTACTGCAGCGGAGCGGGCGCCCGCAGAGCAGTGATGGAAGACCTTGGGTGTCAGCCTTGGCGTCAGCGGGGTACATTTGTTTGCCTTGTGTTGTCATTATTTGGCTGTGCTGTTGGCTGGTAAATGTGTGTTTGGAACACGGACGCGTGAGATTGTGTGTGACACTCTTAGCGCTCGCGGCGGGTCAAAATGTGTCACGCGTTTCACAAGTATGTAAACAACCGCTTTTTTCCAGAGGACACCTGTGCCGAGTTGTCCCGTAATCATTTTGACCTTTTGTGCCCAAATGGAGCAGAAAAATAAACTTAAAATGCACGCTCTGTCTACGCATGGATGTGATGTAAGTATGCAAATAACGAGCACTTAAAGTTGTTTTTTTTTAAACCCGGGTTTCCTACCAATCCAAAACAATGACGGTATCTTTTGTGCGTCGCAATTTCATTCACTTCTATTACACTGGGGAGTGAACAGAGATCTCACAGGCAGATATCTCCAAACTTGAGGAAATGAAAGCACTCCTCCAAGAGTATTTTCCATTTATTTGTGTGACTTGGCCCTTTAAGATAATCACTTTTTTTGTATTTCTAAACCCGTGCAGCTTACAATTACTGCAATATCTTGAATGTTTTCTTTTCTGTCCTGCAGACTGGTTGAGTCATTCTCACTTCATCCGACTAACTACGAGTGTTTTCCAGCCCGCGGCCGCTAATTGAATGTAACAGGTAACGTCAACAGGTCTCCAGGTGTTATGCAAAAAGGAAAAAAAAAAAAAAGTTAATGCAGGTTTATTTGCATTAGAAGTTTTTCCATCCTATCACAGCTGAAAACCTTACAGTATGAATATCACTCATGGTCATGAATCAACCTGTGCCAGACGTTCGGTGAGACAGGAGTTGCACTGTTTGACTGGTGGACGGAGGAGGCAAATTGGCATGCTAACGGGGGCAAAGCTGGAGGTGCGAGGGGCGGAGGGCGGGCTACGCTGGCTCTGCCTTCTTCTGCCATACTTCTAAATGCATACAGCTGGTCATCTCAGTTTTCAATTCCCATTCGCAGTAAATACAGAGCAAAGCAGATGGAGATATGACTGGCTAAATTGGACTAGGCTGTCCAAATATTATATGACCTCACACAAGCTTTTAGGGGTCACTCTGACTTCCTCTAAATGTTGTTGTAGGCAACTTTGCACCCATTTCCCACATGCGGCCAGACTCGTCGCATGCAAACACACAAGGACACAAAACACACACGTTCGCCGTTACTCGCTCTCCCGTAAGCTCTGCCAATCTTTTTTTTTTTTATCTCTCTGATACACACAGTACTCTTTAGCTGCAGTGAAATAGTTTTCAGCTGATTTCCAGCTTCGTATTTCTGTTGCTCTGATGTCTGTATGGTATACACTGCCTGGTATAGGGAAAGGTCAGGAGTGTTGGATATCACAGCGCGCTATCTCAGACCAACAAATTGCTGATTACCAAAGTCTGGTTGCACTGCAAAAAAGACAATCTCCCGTACACAGAAATAAAACCGAGCTTCTTCTCTGCCTGGCGTTTAAGGAAGGATTTCTTTTTTTTTTTTTTGGAACCAACAGGGGGAAATTTGTAATCTCCCCAAAACAAGAATTTTTCTCTACAGCAGCCCCTGAGCAAGGCATTTAACCTTCCCGCTGCAGCCGAAATGCTCCGCCGCCACTTGCTGTTAGATTGTTATTGTGCCAGGGAGTGCCCGGTGTGAAAGTGTGACACAACACGAGGGCCCGGCGAGGTGAAGCTTCAAAAGAACCAGCACGCTGAGCTGGCTTTCGTGGGCAGATAAAAGCGTTCCAATATAAGAAGATCTGAGCTGCATCCCGTGGAAGGACATTCTTCAGAAGACAGATGTTGATAAAGACGGGTTCATATTTTCTCTCTAATAAAGCCGGAGAAAAACCCAGGCCATTATCACTGACTTATTACTCCGAGATGTAAGATATTGCCGAACCTTTGTCATAAAGACTTGGAGGAGCTGGGCGCCACCCCCGCCCCCCTTTGGGTTATTTGTTCCAGAGGCTTTAAATGGAGACAGGAAGAGTGGCAGCTCTGGCTGTTCAGGGTGTGTTGAGGAAGTGAGCATGTCTTATTATGAAGACGAGACTAAAGCATTGCTTTTCTCCCCGTGTTTATCTCAATCCCCCCGCAGCTGTTTGTCTTCCTTATTGTCTATTCATCTGCCGGCGCTGTGCACACTCTGCCTGCCTGTTAGCCTGTTGCTTTCTTTCCTGTCTCTTGACTTTTCTTGTTTCTCTTCTCTTTCGAAAAAAAAAAATGGTTAGACGTAGCCATAAATAAGGTACAATTTAAAGGAGGGAAAATCAATAGCGGGACATTAGGCTTTTCATTTGGAGCCGTACGAGGCCACCCTCTCTGTAATGTGCTGAGAAATTAGACATACTGCTGATTCATGGAGTGCCATACTCTCTGAATGTGTGTGTGGGTCCGACAGCTTTGTGGGGACCAAAATCTTTAACCCCACAAGTTTAACCGGCTGTTTGAGGGTTGGCTTCGGGATGAGGAAGGGAAAGCTTTATGCCACAAAGATAGCAGCACAAAAATGTGTGTGCATAATGAAGTATTTTGCAGACGACACACACAAAACAGAAACCTGCGCCTCGTCGACCCCGTTGAACCCCGAAAACACAGACTTACACGGCGGAAAGCTTGTAAGGCGGAGACGGACTTATTATATCAAAAACAGAAGTGCAGGCGTTGACCTGCATTCATTACAAAAATTTAATAGCTGCAGAAAATGAGGACGCGATGTTGTTCCTGGTGAGACCGTCTCGTTTTCTTGCTTCCATAATTGAGCGGAGATTTATTTGGTCTACATTTTTGATTGTACACACACACACACACATGCACACATGCAACTGGACTCGGTCAATCTGAGTCAGAACACACAGCTGCAGGCCCCGGGCATGATAAAGCTGCCAGCACAGTTTAGCATTAGTTTGGCTTTGTTTATAGATACTAATGTAGTCGTTAATTACCACAAATAAAATCCCCCCGTTTGGTGAGGGTTTTCTCTCGTGGGAAATGGCTAAAAAAGCTGACCTCTGGCAAAATACACAGCAAATGTGTTTTCCATGTGTAACTTGATCTGGCTCATAAGCAGCCAAATTACCATTTTTATTCCTCTTTGTTTGCAGTTTTTCGGGAGCTTGTTGTGATTGTAAATGTAAGAAAAAGGTCAAAAAAAAAACTGCAGGCAACCACCGCCCCTCCATTTATTGGATTATCATCCCCCCTTTTTTTCTTTTGATTCATAAATAATTTTGCAGATGTGATATCTACTAATGCGTCCGAATCATTTGCAGGAAACATAATTTATTATTGTCTTCTCAGGACGAGCGACTCGCCTCACAAGGGGGGTAATTTATACGCCCGGATTCAAAAGTCACACCCAAAAATGTCCGTCTTTAGACATGGAACATCGGTTGTGCTTTCCATTCTGTCAAGGGCATTACGGAAGGATGCAATCACACACGCAGGAAATTCAGTCTGAAATGAGTTATAACCTGCGGAGCACTATAAATCATACCCCCTAAACTCCACACTCCCTCTGTTTTCCACACACACACTGCAGCTGCCGCGAGCACAGCACGCAAACAACCCGGCGTTCGCACCAAGAAAGTAGGTAAAGAGCGACGACCACGGCCAAATTATCCTCAGAATAAAGTAATTACCAACATACAGTAACTTGTGTAATTGACTCGGCTTCCCGCCGCCGTTTGCACGCCGTTTAAAACCGTGGAGAGAAAGTCAATTTCAGAGAAACCACTAAAAGACTGATCAGTGATTAAAGTCAATAACACATCTGCATGGCCACTCGTTTGAAGTGCTTATTGAGCGGCTTGTTGGGAAAAAGTTGGCAAACGGTGCTTTCATTTAAAAAAAAAAAAAAAAAGAAGTAGCTGGTTGCTCGTACCTTCCCCTCCTCTCCTCCGCCGGCCGTGCGGTTGAGTGTTTTGTGGGTTTCTTTGTAGTGATAGAGATTTTTTGCAATTACTATTTATGGTAGTGGTGACGGTAATTGCTTTTCTCAGCTCATATCATGATCATTATCATCACTCCTCTGTCATTCATACCAGCTATGAATATATATTAGACCGCTCTACTCTCTGGGCCTAATTGGAAAAGAATCTATGTGGCCGGGACTGAAGAAACAAGGGAGACATGGGGGGGGGGGGAAGTGATGGCAGTGGTTTTGCTGTGGTGTCCTGTTTCTATTCAGTGTTTATTATTTTTCACGCAACAGTGAAATGCAAGCCCATTTAGGTAGCGTAATAAAACCAAATTAGTAGAACTTGTGGATGTTTCATTATGTGGTGGGGGGGCCTGCTGACTCACAGGTGCCCCCCACAGCAAGCCACTGATTGACTCGAACCAAAACACCACATGCTGCTTTAATGATTTTTTATTTTTCCATTTTCAAATACTGTATATTCCAAATCTATCATAACTCACATCTGGTCGTCCATTTTCATATAACTTTTTTTATCTTTATTTACCGTCCCCGTAATTACAGTGAACGTTGGACTAATTCTAAGCAGTAATCCTGTTAGATGTGCGTTATAAGATAATTCCTTTGCTCTCCTTTAATTGTCCAAATCATCCCTAATGGATTCTTTTAAACCTGATGACAGAAGATTAATGAAGCGATTTGCGTCTACGAACACTGTATGTGACGTGAATTTTAATCACCGCCGTATAGGTGTGTGTGAGGTTCCTAAACGTTTTAACCGCCGACTACAAATTGCCTACATTACATCACTGTTGATTTTCCCCAAGCCTACTACGACTTGCAAATTTTCATGCCCCATAAAAATGTACATTCGAAACTTGCCTGACGTCGGTAATACATCATAATAAACATCATATTTATGTCAGTGTGGGTGTGCTTTGAAAAATAGTTGGCAACGGGGTACACGTGCAATTTGTAGTGAATTGGCAAACCGCTAATGTGGTTCTTCATGATGTTTTAGAGGCCGCGTTGATGTAACGCCGCAACAATGTAAGTTCTTAGCTTAACCCCCAAGACACTCGTGCACAACGGCTCCAATTAGACCTCCTGCCGGGCGCTTAACATAAACCCCTAATTGAAAACGGGTATTGTCTGTCAGCGGTGGACAATTGGTTTTTAAAGGAGCCTTGGAGTTGGTCCTTTTGCTTGGTAGAAAAAAAAATAAAAAAGCACATACAAGGGCAGTGTCTACATTACAGTCCATGTTGAGTGTGTTATCAGCAGCGCACACAGCACACATAATCAGCAATAACACCGCGCCGCTCACATATAAACCCTTAATCACACGCAGTCCTCTTGTTTTATGAGTCATACCCAGATCCAGTACGCCGCGCAGCGTGCACCTTTATTTTTTTTTTCCAAGAACAAAATATTCAGGATTTTATTTGGACTTTAACAAGGCACGACAACAAATTAGGTTTTATTACAGAAACAGAACTCGGACAACTTTGGAAAATCCAGCCTAGGGAGCCTTTTGTTTTGCCAGCGGGCACTGGATGCAGGATGAATCTGATAATCGCACATGCTGTTAAACCAAGAAAGCTAATTACTGATATTCATGGTCCTCAGCTCGCCGGGCTTAACGGAGTCATTGCAGGAGATTGGAGCTGTGACAGGAGCGGCGAGGCTCCCTGCTGGGCTTGCAGCACATGTGTAATTAATACATATATATGCATGTATGCTCATTATTTACGGTTGAAGGAGTCATTTGCTGTGTTCACTTCCTTGAAAACTCTCATTATTATTTAGCCAAACTCTTATGCAACACTTAACCCATTTACTTTTTTTTTTTTTTTTTTACTTGTCAAGAAATAGATTCTGCCAGCGTGTATCTGGCAGAATAAAGTTCAGGATTGTTGGCCATTTCGGTTTGGAGAGAAATATTAACTTTCGCTGTAGAGCTGGCAAGAAGCGGTGTACATGACGGCCGCCGTGATGAAAAAAACATCGATTGTAATTATCCTCCCCGTGGGACTCTTCAGTGATACAGAGGACCATTTCGGAGCAGCACCGAGGGGACTTAAGAGAAAAGGCTGCCACTAACATCCTGTTAATAGTCGGGTTTTTTTTAAAAACCTTTGCTCTGACAAATTGACGAGCAAGAATGTGAATCGTCCTGGGTAAACTTCATTTACAATGAAAGGCTCGCCCCCCCACGGTGTGAAATTATCATACGAGATAAAGAGGAAAAGCACAAAAAAACTGCATTCTTCTCGCTTAAGGTCTCAGAGCTCATACATCACCAAACCGTGGCATGTCAGACATCACAGGCTGTGTGTGTTTTTTTCCCCCCCTTGATGGAAACTTGTGGAGGAAGTGAGCAACTTTGGTGGCTTGGCAGTAACACGCCACGCAATGGAGTCTGGTCACGTCCTTATCCAAAAAACTCCACGCAAAAAAAAAAAAAAAGCCCTGATCTCTCTTCCAGATGTAGAGCCACAATGAAAAGCCCAACACCAGATAAGGGTCAAAGGGGGGCGCTCTCATCGATCAATTCCAGACTGGAAGTGACTGCCGGGGTCACGGGAGCGTCTCATTATCTGTGATGCAAAACAGCTGAGGACCAAAATAACCTTCTCACCTGCTGGATAAAAATGGCGTTAAAGCCTCTGAATGATGACACAATGTTAAGTGATGACAAGTGTTATGAGGCACCTACATCTCTCTTCTGTTTATTTGGGTAAATTAAAAACCCATTTAAGGTCTCTGGGATAATTTATAGTTTATCTTCTCTGGAGCTGCACAAGAAACTGCTGAAATAAAGCAAATAAATTGAAGTTTAGATGTATTTAAAATTGACGTTTTGTTGATGTTTTGTTTTTGCAAATTAAAGAAATAGTCTGAACTTATTGTTTGTCTCTAATCAAGCAAAACATCCAAAGAAAGCAATAAATCGAATCACTTGCAGCAGTGATTTCCTGCTTTTTTCCCCCCTGTTTTGATGTCATTGTGAGTTAAATATTACTGGCGTTTGGACTCTTTGTTGGAGGAAACCAGCACTTTGAAGATTTTTTTTCAAACAAAAATGATAATTCAGTCGGACAGAAAAACTAATCAGCACCTGATACTAGTTACAGCCCAGTCCGGATCAATAAAAGAACTCACAACACTCACGATGGTTTAATCCAAAAAAAAAAAAAAAATGAAGATACCGCTCACATGGACAGATTTCATTACATCTGAGGGCGTACGGTGCACTCCCCAGTTTTTAATGTGGCTTGCTGTTTTCAATTAGAAATATTCTGCAGCGGTCAATCACTGCAGTCCTATTATTTCATTAAGAACCATTAAGCACGGTGGGCAGAAAAGTTCAAAGCTTTTAGCATTTGGAGCATTATTAAATGCGTTCTGCATGCCTGTTTACCGGTAATCGTTGCAACGCATCCTCGACATCTGTCAGCAGGATCTAGGATTACATCGCTCCGATATTTTACGCAAACACGTGACGTCCGCGTGTCAGAGCAGCGACGAGGCGATCAACTTAAGTGGTATCGAATTAATTTGAAAAGTTTGTCTTTCTGTGGGAGGCCTTCTCGGTGGAATACCAGAAGTATGCGACCTTCCAATGGGCGGCGGGGCAGCTGTGGGTTCTGTGGTGTGTCTCTTATCTTCTGTCCAAAATGAAAAAATAAAAATAGAAAAGATCTAAAGTAATGTTGTGGTTTGTCCTCTGTGATACTTATCAGTGGTGGGAAGATGTTTCCAGTTAATTCAGACCAGGAAGAGCTGGACAGCAGGAGGAGGAGGGTTCCCACACACAAACACAGAACAGAAACATGCTCTAAATGCTTATTAATTTCTGCGAGGGAATAACTTAGAGGACCAAACATGGGGCCCCTGTATTCATTTATCCATGAAAGTATAGGAAGAGGATACTCATCTCTTTGCAGCTTAATAAAAGCCATCTTTCTGGAGCTTAAGAGATGTTATCCCCTCACTCTTTTCCCTTTTTTTTTTTTTCAATTTATCATTGACTAAAAAGCTCGGATCATTGACTGTGCAGATATGTCTATTCAAAAAATTTCATGGCATTACTGTAGCGTGAAAAAGGAGACGAGACATAAATCACAACCACATGGATCGAGTTTAAGAAAAAACTACGACCGCTGCTGCGTTATTGTAGTTTTGCCGGAGAGATGTGCGGCGAAATAAACAGGTAGAATTAAATTAACCTCGCGACCTCGGCCCCCGTAAAAAGCCAAATAGAGCGTGTTCCGAAAAAGCCGGAGCTTCAACCCGAAATGATTTACATCAAACACGGGAAAGGTCGTCAGCGCCACATGTGGTGTCTGTTTTGGTTTTAAGACGTGGAATGAAACGGAGGGAAGCGGAGGAGAGGAAGACGCTCAGAGGGAGGTCCTTCGAGTGTGAACCAAAGCAGAAAATTCTCCCGCCTCTTGGGGGAGACAAAACGTGGTGTAACTTCATCCCTCTCTTAGCAGTATGCAAGTAAGCTGCAAAAACTATCATTCACTTCCGCCGTGCCCTCCCCCTTTTTGAGATAAATTCTGATGTGAGACGGAGGCTCGACTCAATCCGTCGTCCGCGGGAGAATGCGGGCTCCTCAAGAGGTCAGTGCCACGGGCTGCCATCCTGCCACCTCAAATGACAATAGATGACGCTAATAGCAGCAGGAACCATAAAGCTTTATCAGATTAGAGACACAATGAAACCAAGACATATCACTGCTTGCTAAACACCACGATGGGAAAAGTCAGTGATAGCGTTTTGCAAGAGTTTTACTGCTGTTTTATTGCTCGCTCTTGTTTATATTTCACGAGCTCTCTCTCTCTCTCCCCTCCCCACTTCTGTGTTTATTCCTTCCTTCCCTGCAGGTTCCCATTGTTTGCATGATTACTTTGAAATGAACACGCTTACGTGCGCTCCTATTGGTTTGCATTTTTCTGCCTGTGTGCGAGTTGCCATCCTGGGAAACATAAATGGCAACCTCCCCCCGACGTTCATGTGCGTTTGATAAAAATCTTCCTGGTCTCTCTCCATTTGTCGGCAGCCGCTAACCAGCTCCAGCTCTGCCTTCAGCTGCCGCCCATTTTATCATGCAGGCACTAATCAAAGCCAGGTCTGCCTGGACTAAACACAATCACACACACACACACACACATGGGCGGGCGTGCACGTGTGTCCACGCATGCAGACGTGCACGGGCGTCCTCTAATGCGGCTTCAGTCGTCCATCGCAGCTCCAGAAATCATCCTCCATTGTGACCAATAAAATGTTTAGCCACGGGGACCTTTATTTATGTATGTAAAACCGGGCGAACAGATGATTTTTAGCTTTTTACAGACCCGGCCAAACGGTGATTGCAGCATTCTTTAACGTTTCTGTAAAAGCTTCCCACAGGAAAGCCGCCGCAGCTCGTCCCGTGTGCATTACAAGATTATTTACAAGAAATCCGCCCGGGGTGTCGATGTAATTTTCAGAGCTGTTGGTAGTGGGTCATATATTACAATATGAATTCAAAATTACTGCAGCATGTACGACGGGTCCTGGAGTAGGTGGAAATGTGTTTTCTATTTGGCGTAATTGAGGCATTTTAGTGCATTAACATAGTTTCTTGTGATTAGACAAGCTAAATTAACATAACAAGCCTCAACTTGTCAGATATTTACAAAGGTGTGTGACGTGTAAATAAATTTCGCCGCCACATATGGCTCTCTGGTGTCTCGCGGTGTCACTGTCTGCGCAGGAAGTTTCAGCCATCAAACACGCCGAGCCGGCATGTTTGCTGGGGTCAACCTCTCTCCTCGTTGGCAGATTCAGAGGCCTAAAATAGAGAACAGATTTTTATCTTCCCTCCTGGAGGACACCTGGATTAGCCGTACAACGCCGTCACACACACACAAGGACGCGCGCTGTCTCGCACCAGAATGAATGACAAGCTAATGCAGACCTTGGACCCTCTCATAAGAAGACTGGAGAGGGGTTTGCGAGTTACACGAGCGGCAACAGTAGGCGTTCGGTATCGAGCTGTCGGCCACCTGGGTTTCAGAGGCAGAGCCCGATACACAATCCAACAAAAAGAGGAGAGAAAAAATAGACCTGAAAGCACAGAAATACACTCTCATTTCTGAAATGTCGACGTTTTTTTGTTTGGGTGTGAGCGTTGGCATGTCGCTGCAAATGTTCCTGTACTTATTGTAATGAAATACAGCGCGATGACTGGCGTGTATTTTCTTATCACTTCGACTGGCAACGTCCTATTTGGCAACGCCATATTTCGCCGCTTTGCCAGGGAAAAGCATAATTGAATGAAACTTGAATAGAGCAGCGCGAGTGATTATAGAGAAAACAATAAACGTGGTTCTCACATTTACTGCGGACATAATTTCCAGCAGACAGGTCATTTACCGCTCTGTGTTCAGCTCAGCCTTGAACCTCAGTGGACACATTGAACTGCCTTTAAAAAAAAGAAAAAAAAAAAAAAGAATTCTTGTTCATTTGATTTGAATTAAAGTAGAATACCATTCAATTTAAAAATGATGGGACTAATTCAAGGCAGGACACACACTCCTGTTTCTGTATATTGGCGGCTATCAGGCAAAGTCGCGAATCTTCCTCGGATGCGACTTGAAATCCTTCCGGGAACCGGAACGCCACGTTTTGATGTTGAAGTTCTCAGATATTCCGCCTTAAATATTTATGACTGCATTCGCTCTTGTAGCCAAAGAGGTTTTTTTTATTTTATTTTCCATTTTTTTTTGATTGAGTTTAGTGTGTGTGATACTCGCTGCTTTATCCAAATGTAGTCAGACACTGAAGGCTGTTAAATATAAAATAAATATGATACCAATAAACACTTTGTCATGATGTTCTTTAAGCTTTTATTTTGTACATGTAAAAATATAAGTTAAATTAATATATTTAATTTTTTTTCCAGCAGCCAGAATTTTCCATTTAAGACCCTTTTCTGTCTGTATCACACTTATTTTATATTTACAGCCTTTTTCTACAAGTTTCTAAGGATGTGATGAAAACATTGCACAACTACAGAATACTCTAAATATATTTAAATGTGGTTTTCTTCGTTACTCGTGGGATTTTACGCCATTCTTGTACTTTTTAAATCCGTAATTGTTAATTTCCTTTCATTTATGGATTGTTTTGTCTCTGTGCCAAATAAGTATCCATCAACTAATTCTGAGATTAAAAGTGGAGAGGGGGGAAAAATGGCTCTTGGCTTGCAGGGTGTTGTTTGAATAATAATAACAAGTGTTTAAGACGAGGAGCTGACGCTGGGGAAATGTCTCTTTGGAAGCCATTAAAAAGACATTCATGTTTATTTATTAGGACATGTAACCAACAAATCTTTCATTAATAATACAGAGAAAGCTTCATACTGTAATGTACATGTGTTTAACGACTTCTGCGTGTGGACCGTGCATGTGTGTGTGAATAGTAACTCCACACACTTAAATTGTAAGAACATAGATCTGGGCCAGGGGTAAAGGGAGCTTTAGCTGTTTGCTTAAGCCTCGACTTTATTGGGTGGCAGGAGTTGCCTCCCCTTTTCACACCATTAATCTTTTGGAAAGGTTTCTTCCTTCTGAGATCCTGTTCTCACAATTCTGATCTAAATTTATTCTTTGGAACATTTTTGTGGCTTTGATTTGGCAAACAGCAAGGTGCATTGGGAACTTTCTGAGAAAAATACTCTCACCGCTGCTTTTTTTTTTTTTTTTTTATCTAAGTAAACAAGGCAGTGAACTATTATACCCTATAATGAGTCATATCATATGCTTGAATAGTTTCCACAGGATCCACGGTTGAATATGCGCAGGGCTTTCAAGTAATCATTATTAAAAAAAGAAATAAAAAAACTATCTTATTTTTCTCCTCTAAATCAAGAATCCTCAGACACATGGGAAGTGATGCGTTTTACATTACTGGCAGCGGCAACGGTAGCCCGGTTTAATAAACAGGAGGAGAACTGGTGCGCTTATATATGCAGTGATAAGGGCACATCATGATTGAACAGCCAAAGGTGAGCCCTTGTAGAAGGTTTTTTTTGTTTTTGCATGCAAACAATAAAAACTTAAATTGCATAAATGCATATTTAATGTACATGAACAACAGCTGGTTTTCCACTGTGCATTACTGGTGGTTACTTTCTCACTCGCAGCAGATTAAGGTTCCACGTTGAGCGTGAGGAGCAGCAGAAGATGGGCTATTTTTGGTGCCATATTATTATTAATCCAGTTTAAATCCTGGGAAGTGCAACACCAAATCAGTACGGCACCGACAGAAAAACGCCATCAGTTTAAAACATATGTCCCCCTACGTGAAGCAAAACATGAAACCACGTCGTTTAACCGAGCAGCAGGTTCTGCTCTTGAGCCGCATTGTTCACTTATCAGTGGAAACGCAAGCATGAGTGTAATTTGACAGACAAGTTGCGCTGAGCCAAGTGTGTGCCTCTTGTGTATCGCTTAGTGTTCGGCATATTCATTACACGGGTGCCTCATCTGCAGCAGAAACAATGACTCTATTGTCTACCTTCAATCTCCAGATCCAGGAGTTTCTTGGGTGACCACTGTATGTGTGTGTGTTTGTTTGCGTCGTGCAGCGTTATTAGCATCAGCAAGATTGACATGTGGAAGAACCATAGACTGTATAAAAGATGGACGTAGCAACCGGCCCTGAAAAATAAAGACAACCCGGAAGTGTCAAAAACCTGCAGTATCACTACCTCCGCTAGTCCTGGCTCCAAAAAGCCCTGGCTCCCATAGACTGGAATTGGAAAAGAAGTGATCACAAATCACCAAATACTGCATTCCTACAGCTCAGGATTTTTTTCTTATTAGTTTTCATGGTCAAATCCAGAGATCAGGTGGCCAATCTGAAAATAAATCAATACTGAATTTTTTCAAAAATCCTCAAAATTTTGCGGGGCAAGGGGCGTGGCTGGCTTGATTGACAGTCGGCAGCGACCATACAGACGAAGCGAGCAGAAGGTGGTAAATGTGGGCGGGGCAGAGAGGGCCCGCCTCTCAATCCGTCTGACCAATCGCTGCTCCTATGGCTCCGCCCCCCTCCCACGATTTTTCCGTCACTGGCTCCAAAAATCCAAGATGTCAACCAGGAAGTAGCAAAACCCTGGCTTCATTTTCTCAGTGCAGAAACCAACGGGTGACGTCACGGAAGCTACGTCCATCTTTTATACAGTCTATGGGAAGAACTCTTAAAAACGGTTGCCAAGCATACATGAGTCTATTTTAAATAATTTGATTACTCATGCCTTTGCAGATTCATTCTCTTGCAGCATAAAGTGAATGTCTTAAGAAATAAAAGATGGATTTTCTCAACTCACACGGTGCTTACGAAAGGTCACGACTACAAAAATGTATCTTGACCATGAAAGCGTAGCGGTGGAGCAGCGTAAGTATTAGAGAGGATATGAGCAGCCTTGGACTGACTGTGCTTAAGGCGTCACACTGGGGCTGCCTGTTTGATAACAGATCAGATGTACAGCTGAAATCTAGAATTTGACAAAAAGCTCAGCAAACACTGCTGGCCATGAAAAAAAAAGAAGTGTGCAAGAACAATAAATGGAAGTCGAGCACGCTGTTTTCTTTGCCGACATTGTTTACTGAAATTTCACTTTCATTACAAGCATTATTTAAAGGAGGCCAGATGAAACCTGTTAAACGCCAGCTGTTTATTGTTGCACTCTCGAGAACATAACAGTCGGAAGAGCGGCGCGGAAGACGCGGCTGTATAACCGGAGGATCCGCGGTGCGTGTTACGGCGTCTTTTCTGTACGACCATGTGTTCTACGATATGGCAAATTGTGTTTACTCCACTTCCTGGCTTTTCTAAACATTAAATTTTATCAGCTGTAAACAGAATCACCTCCTTGTTTGGGCTTCGATAGAGCAAGAGGTTGGTATGAGAAAGTTTTTTTTATTGTTTAGTCTGGCTTGTGTTGCAGGTAGTGTTGAGTGAAACACAATGGAATCATTATGATGATCTCATTTTTTACTGATGAACTTGTTTAATCGTTGCTTCTCTCGCAGGAATTAAAATATTCTGTAGGATGAACGTACAGGAGCTCAGATCATGTGATTCTCCAGTTCTGATATGGTTTTGTACCACATCTAAAACTTAAAATCATCACAACTTATTTAGAAATTACACAGTCAGTTACAGGTAGGACGGCACTCGTACTTTGTTCTAACAACCGGCCGCTGAGTGGAGAGAAAAATATAAATAACTGTCTCATATTAATTCCTTATATTTCCACCTTAACCAAGATGCAGAGCACTGTAAACAGTTAATAGTAAAATATATGCATCACTCATTAGCGCTTTTACACTGCTTTATTTAAACAGCCCTTTGTCGTATTAACCACCTAACCTAAACTATATTATTGTTGGCACGCCTCGCGTCATACAACCCTCCAGGGCTGCAACCAACAAAGAGATGACAGTATGTATATTTTCACCTCCTGTGGGGCTCCTGAGAGATCAAACTACCGAATCTGTTGGGAACTTTTGATTCTACATGACTGCTGTAATTTTAACCTTTTAACCCCTTGTTGGCGGCAGAACCTTCAAATCTTTTTTTTTTTTTTTCCTCTCTCTGGTGGTGTTTTGTGCCTCATGGGCCACTAGAGGGCAGGCTGGCACATGAGCATTATTATTATAAAATCTATGATTGTCACTAAAATGAATAATTTTACACCTGAAAAGTCTGCAAAGATCCTAGCTTGTCAAATTCTGCATTGGATTTCAGTACAGGAGCTGTTAACATGTATTAGATGAGCAGCATCTCCAGTATTTACAACCCAGGACATGCATGTAGGTGTGTGTTTATGTACAGTTGCTTCAAAGGGCTGATCCATACATCACACACTACTCACTGTTCTCAGAACCTCAATATAGAAATGTAAAGTGCAGCATTAGCAGAAAACGGGCCACACCAGCCAGTCTTTGTCAGTGCTTGTTCCTCAGGTGGGCTCGGTGTATCAGTGCTGAGAGTTTGTAAGGCTGTGGTAAACACAGATGG
>NW_007579993.1:23058-33203 GCF_000690725.1 Stegastes partitus
TGCTGTCAGGCTTATTCCTGATGGGCACAAAGCTGTTTATTAGGCGATTAGAAGCACTAACTGTATTTGGTTAATAGTCACATGAACTACAACATGTGAGCTTATTTTCACCAAATGTAGTTCTGCACATATTTTTGTTTTTTAATTCATTGACTATTATTTGCTTTTGACTTGAACTTTGTACACGACTGCATATTTGATCGTGTATCTTGCACACTAGGGTTTGCTTGGTGCATCAGTTCTGCGAGGCTTCCTGTGTCAGAACTGTATTTTTTACCTTGTCAGAAAGCTTTAAAATATTAAGCTGCAAGACTCTTAGCATAAAAAAAATTGTAAAAAATTAAAAGGCAGTCTCAGGCAAACAGCAGCACACTTTGGTATGGATCGTGCACTAAGGATCTCCAATCTTTTGCACTGGTCTATTAGTATTGACCCTGAGAGTGGGAAAACAAGACCCCTCATACAGAATATTGATGCCAGCGAGGCAGTGTACAGGATGATTTGTGCTGCACATGCGTCCTCATTGATTGTTTATTACAGCTGCGCACTATGAAAAAAAAAGAAAAGGCTTCATCCATCACCCACCAGTAATGAGTTTTTACATGCAGGACTCTATTCGAGGGTCCAGGCATCTCAAATGGGCTGTCTCTGGAAAAAGACAAAGATTGAGCAGCAATCATGGCTTATTATGTGACTTCCCTGCATTACTGGGAGAGAAAAGGGGAGGCTGTTGCTGGATTGCAGACAGAGGAAGAGAGAGAGAGAGAGGGGTGGAAGTGGGTGGAGCGGTGGCCAGTTATTTGTTGCAGCAGGGGACCTTTGCCTCCAGCTACTGTCTATCCTCCTTCACCCTACAGGGCCGAGCGCTGAATCAATGCGAGCGCTTTATCACGGGGCGGCAAAGACTAATGCGCTTCTGTTAAAATGCAGACATGCGTCCTGGTGTGAGCTAGGCATGTACGCTAATGAGTTGTGCTGCTGCATGTTGTCGTGGTGATTACCATCTCTTCTGGACATTGATCCCATCAGAGTAAAAAGGAGGCCGCAAAGAGGAAGCTGACTAACAATAAAAGCAACCAAACAGCAGCGTGGCACCCATCACACCAGAAAAGCTCGAGATGTTTTCTCAAGCTGGTTGCGGATGTTAATTTGAATTCTTTTGTTTTTTTTTTGGTGTCTTCGCAGGATGAATGTAAATCCCTGCATGGAAATGGGAATTATTCACAGCTGTTTTTGTTCTGGAAGTTTTGGCTCCCGCCTTTTAGCGAGAAGCTAAAGATGGGTTATGTCCCAAAAGCTAATGATAACAAAGCTGAGTGCCCCTTGCCCCCCTCAGGACCCGCTCTGCAGCCAGATGTGTTTTGACTGAGCTAATGAAAATTTGTCAGGTAATTTGATAGGTCGAACCTGACGGCTGGACCCGTAGCGAGCGCGGGGTCTGAATCCATAGAGGCTCCATTAAAGTGAACGCTGCCTCTGCTGATCAATACCCTAACACGAGTGAGAAAGAGCATCATTTTTATTGATGAGGAGCTACTTGGACTTCATAGGAAAGCTCTCAGTAGACACTTGGAGGGAGGTTTGTCTTTATCGCATTGTGTGTGCCCGTGGTTTTGATGTGCCATTGCTTAAATACACAAACATGACTTCAAGGGATTAGAAGGTTCCCAAATGATATCTGATGCAATTATGGAGAAGCTTTCAAGATAAAATAGGAAAAGATAAAACTTTAATCATCTCTGTGGGGAGACGGTTGTTGGAGCAACAATGGGCACTTGGATGCATAAATGGAATAAAAAAATAGAATATTACAGAAATGAGGCGCCAAAGTCATACTGTAAGTTTCTGTTTATTACAAAATGTGGTAACCCAAAAAAAAAAAACTGCTTCACCTTCTAGAAACATGTGGACTCTACATGCAGCACTTCTCTGTTTGTGTAAATTATTTTCTTTGTGTCTTTAAATTCAAGCTGTCAACCAAAGACACCGATGGATGGATTTTTTTGGGGGGGATGCGCGTATTGTATACATTGACAGCAACATGGATAGCAGGGAGGCAGAGCCGCTGAATCAAATGAGCTTTGCATGTTTTGCTGTGGAGATACAACAGGCCTGTTGTACACAGTCTGTCATTTGCAATCTGGTCGATCTGCAATGAATAGCCTGTTCCGCAGGGCTGCCTCCAGAGAATGGAAGCTCATACAGCTCTGAAGCCTAAAACAACAGAGAAGAATCTCTCATATTGTATCTCTGGGTATAAATTTACATTTCTAATTTCTCTGGCGTTTAGCAGGCAGCCCCACAGGCCAATACAGATGTCTCTGGCAATGACCTAACTCTTCATTAATATGTATGCTGACAACCAACCAAAAAGAATAATAAAATTGCCCCTCTCCAGTTACAGTTTCTCTGGGCTCCCAGAGTACCAGGGAGAGCAAAAAAAAAAAAAAAAGCTGTCCAAGTGAGCATCACAAAACCCCCCCTTCCCTCTCATCTGCTTGCTTCTTCTCCTCCATCCATCTGGACCAAGTGGGGTGGTCGGCTCCCATTAAGAGACATTTAAAGAGGATACTTTACCGGCTTCTCCTTTAATGTAATTATTTAAGTATCAGAGCTCACATCATAGCATGTCAGAGAGGAAACTTCTTTTGTTGGAAAAGAGGAAACAGTGATGTGATTGTTCGGTGTTTTTTCTTTTTTCTTCAGTCACATCTTAGACAAGTTAACCTCTTTAATTAAGAGTACTTAGCTGTGTGGGCCCGGATGGGGCAGGAAGCGATTGTTGAGACCCTGCCAAGCTGGATCGGGTTTCTCGGCGGCCCATGCTTCCAGCCAAGGCTGAATGGGAGGCTGGCTTGTCAGCAGATGCTGTGCTCAGGGATCAGTGTCTCTCTGTTGGGTTACAAGAGCCCTTTTCCTCAAGACAAGAGAGGGGAAGGAGAAAAAAACACAGAGGACGAGTAAAGGGTGTAGTGGCGAAACAAGGATGAGGGGAAACTTGTATTGTAAGATATGGGCTCTGATGTTAGAAACTGAATACTTGGCATAGTCTGTCAGTTTGTTTCTGGCCCAGTGAGCATGTCAGCACAGCATTGTCCTCTGTGGGGATATCATCAATAGCAGTGCAGTATATCAAAATCTTCTTAAGAGCACGACACAAGCCAGTCACTTAGCATGAGAGGAGGAATTTGCCCTAAATGCTTGTACAGCGGCCGGCGGAGCAGTTTTAATACTACATCTGGGACATAAAATCAAAGAAAACAAGCTACGTTGGATAAATTAGACGCTCCGGTTTAACGCGGCGGCGTGTTACGGCTAATACGCGTCGAGTCGAGTCGCTCTTACACGGCTGTCAAAAAATAAATACTCGGCATCCATAAAAGATAAGTGTGGAGCTGTTTTGAATTTTTCATCTCACATAAGTCCCACATAATGAATCACAGTTCTAAGTCTTCAGTTCCTGCAATAATAACATCCAGCCTGCTGTGTTGGCATGGTAATTTCATCCAGTGCCTAACCCTAAATGAATACATACGTCATGTGGTTTACATGCTGTATCTGTATTAGTTTCTCCGGCGCTCCGAGAAAGACGCCTCTAATTTCAGTTCTTGATATCCTAAGTATCCTTTATGCTTGTGGTGACGTGGAATGTTCTGAGGGGACAACCCCATAATCTCCATGTTTATAGGTCTGTTTGCCAGACACCGGAGTGAGACGACTGAACTTTTCCAGCAAAGAGGCACAGCGAAATACGGGGAAAAGCTAAAGAGGCAAACATTTGTAAGAATCCGATAGGACCGGAGATATGTTTTTTCGGTCTGGTTGTTTGTCTGTCAGAAAGATAAAAAAAAACTACTCGGTGAAGAGGTGGAGCACGGCCAAAGGAAGAACCCATTAAACTCTGGTGCGGATCGCTTTCTTTAAAATTGCGAGACGGGGCATTGGCCTGGGCGGAGGGTTGTGCTTTCCAAGTGCTCTTCTAGTTTATTTAATTGAACAAATGAGACTTGTAGGTGAGCCAGAATGTTGGTTATGGAAAAAAAACTGGGGTTTAAAAAAAAACAAAACAGAAAAACAAATCAAGAGGACAGATGTTATTCTTGCTTTTTTGTGTACTTGTATTTTCTTTGTCATCTTAATAGACATTACTGACTTGTAAGCATATATTACAGTGTGACTGAAACCCTTTTTTACTGTTGTGATGCCTGATTGTTTTGTGATCTAGTCCAAAAAAAAAAAGAAAGTATGTCGTAACATTTTTAATAAAAGACAAATAATTCAATTAAATGTTGACCATCATCTATTACTACAATTTAAAACACTTCTGCTGCCATTGAAGTGCGTTTTCGTGGGTGAACGCGTCGGTCTGAAGGTTTTTTTGTCTGTGTGTGGCGCTCCTGACCCACCGGGTCCTCTGTATTGACAATGTGCCTTGTCCATTATCTCCTTAATGGTGACTTCTTCTTTACCTTAGCACACTGTGAATTGAACCTGGCTATCCTCTTAGTGTATCGGTGTACTGAAACACACCCATATAGAGTTTCCCTGTCATGAACTAACATACACACCGAGGTCTGCGAGAGTTCAAAGTTCTTGGGTGTCCTGGGGGACAAACCGGAGTGAAAGGATAGACTTATTTTAGCCTGAATGACTTCAAATGACTTTAAAATTACACCCTCCCATGTCTAGACTCTTTAAAAAACGCACTATAATGCCTATATGGTAATAACATCCATTAAAATGAGGCGTGTGTCTGCCATGAAATCTCTGCTGGAGCCGAATCGTTATCTTCTGAAGGGTAAGAAAGAAAAAAAGAAAGTGTGCTGAGGGTCACATTTAAAATTTGCACCTGCAGATGTCACCTAAGTGTTTCCTGTACAACATGTTTCAGTGATCTGAGGCAGATTACTAATGAAACGGATAACTGTGTCTAATTGGCTATTCTCTTTGATCTGGGATCAATCTCTACCATATGAGCTGTGGTTTTTTGTTGAAGGGAAAATTGAGAGGGATGGCAACCTCATTTCCCAAGTTTACCACAAGGTTCAAGCGTCCATAGCCTGTGGTCAGTGCCTTCTTGTACGCTCTCGTTACGTCTGTGTGCTCCTCTCCTCTCTCCTCCTCCTCCACCACTCGTTTCTCGTGTTACTCTCTCTGGAATATCGTGACCCTGCTGGGCCACTGAAGTATTCGCATTTAGGACCTTTGAAGCTAAAGGTGGCAGCCTCGCTCATAACTCACAGATTAACAACTAACCACATCCAACACGGCACACATGTACGAACCAGTCAGAGCACTCGACGTTGTGATATATTGATTCACAACAATGTTCATAGATTTAAAAAAAAAAAAAAAAAGTGTATTTTACTTGCGCCTACAAGATATCCTCCATTGTGAGTGCCACTATTCGGCATGCACAGACATATTTTTTGCATCTTGAGATGTTTAGTGGCAATGCCAACAGCAGCAGCAGCAGCGGCAGCAGCAGCTCAATTGAAATGGAAAAGTATTCTGAAATCAGAAAGGGGCTCTCGCTCGCTGCCTGTGAAAGCACTCAGGCTCATCTGGAGCTGTGGGCCGCGGCGCAGGGGAATTCAAACCCCACCTGTAACTCATTATACCCGGGCCCCGGCACTATGCGCGCCCATCCACATTTTGATCTTTCTCCATTTCATCTGAAATAAGTTCCATGAAAAAGAGCAACAGATTCGGGGCGTTAGTGTGTTAAGCTCACCAGCCGACACAGCTGCCTACACCGACTTCCTTTCCCCCCTATTAGCTCGCCCCTGACTGTGGAAGATTAGAGACAGATTGCGGCGCGGGACTCTGGCCTCGCTTGCATCGAGAAAAATGACAAGGAACAATCACTGTCTGTAGTCCGCAGATTGTTTTTACTGATTTAGTGTTTATTTTACAGCAAAAGCAGAGGGCCTGCAGGAGCACGTTCGTATATACGCGGCTATAGTTGTGTTTGGCTGCTGACGCTCGTGCTGAAATGGTGACAGTTTAAAGCAAACATGTTGTAACTCCTCGGTGCAGGTTTGCAATGACACTTTGCAGGCGTTTTCCCTTTTTTTTTCAAATTACAGTATATGTTGAATTTCAGCTGGATTATAAAAGCTGCCCTCATTACACGTCTTTGTGTTATTAATTATGTCATTCAGTGTTTTACCGAGGTTACGAGCTAACAAGCGAAGATCAGATATCCTCGTTTAATTAGCGTTTAATATTTTTTTTCAACCTACTTATCGAACCTCTGCGGAACGGTTGAGTTTTATGGATGTATGGAGCACCCACGCGGCGGGGGTTTCAGGTTTGGCTTTCCCTCGTCTGATAGCTATAATGCTCAAAACTTGGCATTTGTTGCTGTCTGGGCTGCATTCCAGAAAGACCCAAATTTTTCATTGTCGATCCCTCATTCTCCGGTTTAGACACAACATTAACAAGGGAGCCGCTTGCCGCAGAGTCACATGGATTGAGTTAAATAAAATGAGCTGTACTAATATGATTATTATATAAAGCATTTAATGGGGGTTGCTGATAGTGTTTTGCTGAATGCACTGGTATACGGGAGTCAGATGTGATTAGCATTCAGCATATTCCTGACTGTAAGGCGAAATTGCCTTTTTGTGTCTTTATGGAAAATTGTTCTGTTGTTGCAGCGACTGACGGAGTCGCGATTCGCCATTAAAATGCTGCTTGTCGGGTATTTTCGTTTCCCTCATCAGCACAATTAAGCCCATTTATTTCTTCCATCTTCTGCTAACGAGCCATTTTCCTTTGGAGAGCGACTTCTATCTGAGTTTGCAATTCGGTCGGGTTTAATAAATACGCGGAGCACAAAACAATCTATTAATACGTTTCTTTCACCTGGAAGGTCACTTCAAAACAATATTCTCCTGCACCACACATAAGCGTTTGTATCGTCCATTAGCAGATGCAGAATTATTAATGGCAGTTAATTTGTTTAGTTTAAAACACCTACAAAAATATTAAAGTCATCATAGTTACAAATGCAGCTAAATGACCGCCTCACATTAGCGGACTGAGAGCACTTCAGAGTTGTACGTCGGGTCAGACACGTTTTTTTTTTTTAGCAGCTACAGAAATATCCATTTTACCATTTTCCATCTTGTCAAGTCAGTTAATCAGCGGCTGGCTTTTAAGAAATTAGCTTCTTCCTAAAACGAGTTGAGGAGAAATCTTACCACTGATCTGTTTTTAATGAAACGGTCAGTGTTTGTGGAATTATTATCTAGAGTGACCTACATTTTTCTTTTAAATGACATTTCTTACACAGAATTATTTAGATGTAATCACAAGTTATCGCAGCATTTCGTGGCATTTACCTTTATTTTTAAGGACTTATATGTATTATTTAGTGCGGCGCGGACAGTATTGATGGCAGGTGGTCGGAGGCAGGAGTATGGTTACTTACAGGAAGGTTTCCATGTGGCTTTCTGACCTTGGGCTCATTTCCCTGTTGGCACACCCCTGCTGCATACAGGAGCCCTCTGTGAAATGACTCATGCTTGACCCAAACGTGTACAGGACATGCCTTGTAGTAAAACATCCTTGCAGCCCATACGCTGATCCACCGTGCATTTGTATTTATACTTACATTTCACTTGTTTTAGTGGAGGGTCTTCTTTTTTTTGCACGAGGATCCTTGTAGGTTAGACTGATGCTTAGGTGGTTTATTCAGCAAGATATTTTAACGAGTATATTTCACACACAATGCAGTTCATGTAAAAACTGTGGCTAAACAACTAAAAAAAAACTTGTCTGTGTGTGTGCCCCTTAACTTTTCCTCATTTGTATCAAGCACCTGGCCAGTGCTTTGGATGTGCTGACACTCTCTCGTTGCCGAAAATCAAAACGAGACAAACATGCCAGTGTTCCCTCCAGACACCTTGCGCGAGCGTCTCTCCGAGGCAGGCCCGAGTCTGAATGAACTCCCTGTAGAGTTGCCAGAAGGAGAGTTGGGCTCAGCGAGGCCAGGTGATCTTACCTGCTGACAGATGATAGCTGCATTGTTCTCTCTGACTCCTCTGTTTGAAAAGTCCTCTGGATTCAATCGCAAATGCCCCCGCTGCTTTGATACAGTTGCCTGGATACCAAGTCCACCTGGACTAGCATATGGTCACAGCATGCCGCTCTTCATGTGAGACAACTGCTCAGCCAAAACAGTCTCTTCCTCCCTCTATCGCTGCCTCCCTCCTTCCTGTGCGTCTCTCTCTTACTCTCTTACTTTTATTCTGTCCCACGGAAAATTTATTTCCCTGTGATATGTGAATAACTTCCACCAATGTATCAAGTTTGTACGACACAGTTGCGACGGCAGAGGAAACGGATCCCACGGCTTGGAGCCGATACACCTCAAACAGTTTCCGAGGTCTTAATTCTGTCGCTGATGAGTTTGGCCTGTGTGTCTCCAGCTCTAATCACTTCTGCAGACAGTCTGAGGAAAGACATCTGCTGGGCTCGCCCTTCTCCTGAACACAGCTTGTAAAAGTTACAGTGACAGGCGGGAAAGGTAGCTGTACGGAGCAATTATACACCGGATGATGGATGGATGACTGAGTGACTGACAGGAGGGATATGGACTAGGGCTACATGCTTGCCCCCCCTTTCCTTGGAGACCCGCAAAAAAAAAAAGTCACACAGAACCCTGTTTTCTTCTACGAAAATTATTAGATGTTCCAGAGACTGTCGGAGATGACATGGAGCAGACAGACTCTGCGTGGGCCCCGGAGGGAGTTTAATTGTAGAACAATAAGCAGCTAGTCACAGTAGAATGCATATCAATTCCTCCGGCTGACTCGCTGATGGAGATAACAGCTTGCGTATGTGTGCGGCAACGTGCTTTATGCAATTGGACAAGTCTGCACGAGGTATTTTAAAGTCAGAGATTCTTAGCGTTTTAAAGTTTAACAGATTCAACAAATTGCAGGCCTTTAATCTGTTTCCTGAAACAATGAGAAACTTGCCTTTTGGAGAACAAACAGCACATCTAGACACCGGCTTGATCAGAAGTCGTGCGTTCGGCTGCTCTCTCCTTCATGGAACACAATCTAACTCGATAAATGAAAGCGTTTAGTCGTGGCACAAATACAACACGTGTGCTTATTGTGACTGTGGCTTCTTCTCTGAACTGTCTCGTTTCAGAACAGCAGTGTCAGAAGGCCACGCGGTAATAATTAGTTTTTAACCCGTAGCAGCTCGACACTTCAGCGAGCTAGATTTTCTATGTAAGCAGTATAAAACAATTAAAACTGTTTTGTCTCATGTGTGAAAAGACATTCCGACAAACGGAACTAATTACGCAGAACTTCACTTTTATTTTTCTAACTTTCCGTCTGTCAGATTTCTAGACTGGAACGTCGGTACACCTGAACTCGGTTCAAGAGAGCGCTGCTGCGGGGAGTGATGAGAGACGAGATCAGAGGTCAGCGGTGCATATGGCGAACTCTGCGGATGGCTCGGGTTAGACAGCAGATGCAACCACCTGCAGCTTCAACACGTTCACCTTCGTTACGCTGATTTTGGCACCAGCACCCAGGCAAATGGAGAGCTTAGATTTATTCATTATTAAACAAAAATAATGGCTCGTAGCTGTTGTTGGCAGTTGGTAACGTCAGCCAACAATCTTCAAGCTTCAGTTATTATGCAGCTATATGTTTGTGTTGCAGTGTCCACGGATGTCTCTCTGGTGAAGAAACAAGAGTTTGTGTCCTGTGTGGGGTCATTATACTGAAAACTTAAATGTAGTTTTCACTTTGTTTGCTTTAGGCACAAAAAACTACTTGGTTATGTTCAGGAAAAACAATACAGCATGAGTTAAAATGCAACACTACACTACATGTTAGAAGGTTTTCCTCCATGAGTCCTACTTTATGTTAAATATTACTGTTTGCCAGTAAGGTAATGAAATAAAGATACAGTCCTGACTCGATAATCCGACCCTTAACAATCCGAAAACCTTGCTATCCGACAGGTTTTTAGGAAAAACGAACGGAACCTATAAAAAACAGCCTTAACATACCGACAGCCTTGGATTCTGACTCTGACATGACATTTTATGTCACCAATCAGGATAACGGCGTATTATCTGACTGAACAATCCCACAGATTGGCTACGTTCA
>NW_007579993.1:33251-35079 GCF_000690725.1 Stegastes partitus
TGAAGAAACAAGAGTTTGTGTCCTGTGTGGGGTCATTATTCTGAAAACTTAAATGTAGTTTTCAGTTTGTTTGCTTTAGGCACAAAAAACTACTCGGTTTTGTTTAGGAAAAACAATATAACATGAGTTAAAATGCAGCACTACACTACATGTTAGAAGGTTTTCCTCCATGAGTCCTACTTTATGTTAACTATTACTGTTTGGCAGTAAGGTAATGAAATAAAGATTCAGTCGTGACTCTATAATCCGACCCTTAACAATCCTAAACTTTGCTATCCGACAGGTTTTTAGGAAAAAATGGAACCCATAAAAAACAGCCTTAACATACCGACAGCCTTGGATTCCGACTCCAACATGACATTTAATGTCACCAATCAGGATAACGGCGTATTATCTGACTGAACAATCCCACAGATTGGCTACATTCACACTGCAGGACTTGATGCTCAATGAGGATTTTTTTGTGAAATTCAGTTTTTTTTTGTGAGTTCGTTCACATTTCCAATTAAACGTGACTTGTATGTGATCTGCTGTGTGAACTCAATACAACCCAAAATTGTCCCGCGTGTTCAGAAGAGGACACGACGACGTCACACGCAGTGAGCGTGCTCAGTGTTTACGGAAGTAAACATGGATGGTGGTGGCAGCGGTGGGGGAGTGCTGCTGCTGCTGCTGCCACCACCGATGGTGGAAACAGAACTGTAGCCACTAACTAAACTGGCATCAGCAGCCAAGTACTGTCTGTGCATTCCGGCCACTTCCACCCTATCAGAGTGCTCCCCTGGGGTAGAAGTGTCCCCCCGACCGCTCTGAATATTCGGATATTCATCATTAATTGGCCCTGAATATCCAGAGACCAGAAAGTGCTGTTGGGACCAGCCCTACTAGTTATTATAACAACTATAAACAATAAATATTAACAACAAATGAGCCTTCAAGCATCAAGCCCTCCTTGTATCTCGACCTCCGTCTTGACAATCCGACAGCCTTGCTATCCGACATAAAAGAAGGTTTTACATTTAGTGTCTGATTATCGAGTCACGACTGTATGTTCATCTACATTTGTGATACGTCATAAAAATTCCAGCACAAATTACATTCCTGCCCAAAACATAAGTAAGAATATAGTTTAGTCATGTTGGAACATCATTTTGTGGAGTTGCTTAAATTAGATGTGGGCGATCTTACAATTTGATCTTATTTTAGCTTATGATGAGGAATTGTACAGATTCCATCATTTAAAAGCTCTAAGCATCGTCCAACATTTTCCTTCTTCACCAAAAAAACTGGGATTAGTTGTGACACAAATAACATTATTTGGACACGCTGTGAGTCTCAGAGGCGGATTTTATTTTGTAAAACAGAAGACAGCATCGTACACTGATAAATCTGATGGAGCTTGATGTGCAGCATGGTGTAGTTAGTGCTGCCGTTCTTAATGAGCTATTATTCCTGCAATGTGTGCGGGTTGTCGGGGCTGTGCATTTGATCACTACCTTGTCGGAGTTAAGGAAAGGCAATTATCATGTTCCCTTTCTGGCTTTTAAATTGTAGATCTACCACAGCTATGTATCTGTGCTGCAACAAAAAGAAAAAAACACCTGGAAACATGTCACCATCCTGCTTCTCCTGAGTAAAGAAGCTTTGTTGGAAGATTTGGGGACTTTGATCTCTGATCTCTGTAATCTGTTATCCAGGAAAGTCTTGTGGAGTGGAAAGTTACCGAGCGCCAAAGAGCCGGAGATGCAAATCACCGGGAAACAATGAAAACACGATACGGGAATTTGTGAGTGCCTTTAGTTGACGTGACAGGTTTCGTATTCAGGCG
>NW_007579993.1:35757-52514 GCF_000690725.1 Stegastes partitus
CTCATTTTTAGATTAGGAGCTCAGCTGGAGCCATCACACTGAGCTTCAAAACCGCTGTCCAGGAAACCTATAGGTGAGCCAGTGGGTCTGACTTAAAGGATCCAGGAAGTGTAGCCCGGGAACAGACCAGAAACCAGCCCAGATAGACTCCAGCCCCCCACAACCCTAGTGAGGATTAAGCAGTGTATAGAATAAACCTTTATTATCCACTAGAGTGGGAAAATTGTCCCCACAAAACATAAAAAACGCACACTAGACATAATTAATTATAGCAAAACAGTCCCCGCTATCACAGACTGAGAGATATTAAGATCAGACCCTTACACCACCTGTTGCACGACTTCTTGGAGAAGAAAAATATAGTTTTTTATGACTCTGAAATCTGTCTTGTGCTTGCATAAGATGGTTTTGTAGATGGTAGATTGATGGTATCACATGAAGGATCTAAAGTGTCAAACGTCTACAAACTAAGTGATTCTACCAGATACCAGAAGTATTTCCCGGCGGGTTATTACTACATACACAGATTAGCATTCACCTCGTGTCAAAATGAACAATTTCGGAGAGAAGCGGTCAAAAAAAACTGTTAAACAATTCAGTGCTGACAACAACAATTTATTTAAAATTCCTACTATTATTAGTTCATTTTTAAACTGCAGCTTTATCTCACTGTTGCTACAAAAAAAAAAAAAAAACCCTCCCAACATTTATCACTGGGTGGCTCCAGCTCATGAAGCCGATGAATAAAACATGACCTGGGCGCATCGTTTAGCCGATTCCGCATCAAATCTGGCCTGTGCTCGGCTTGAATAATGTAGATAGGTCCCATCGAAAAGGTCATTGGATATTACCTTTCATTTTGAAGCTTTAATGTGTTTTCTCCAAACAGGTGGTATCTATTGCAAACAATGTAAAGTCAGCAGGCTTTCTCCAGAGCCATCCAGGCAGAACTGTATAAAGTGAGTTGCCGGAATCTCAATGCGACCGGCGGAGTGTTTTCGCTCGTATCATAAAAACAAAAGACGGGAGTTTGGATATGAAAGACTGGAATTTCGAAGTGCGCCTTTAATTACGAATGTCACAAGCGATGATTGCGAGTCGAGCTTTTCTCATATTTAGAAATCGTCGAGTATTATCCCTAATTGCTCCAAGCCACAGATCTCATCAATGATAATGCCGGTTGATGATGTCCTAAAAGGATTACACAACAATCACGTCTAAATCATTTTTTTTGTCACCGTTGCTTTATTCCGCTAATGGGTCCCAATTTCGCCGCCGTTTTCCTGAACTCCTGCCATAGGTGCCGAAAAAAACAAAAACCGCTTTCATCGCACTAAATTAAACAATCATTTCTAAAATCATAACGGGCTGCAATTAGTTAATTACACAAGCAAGAGCAATTAGGAGGTGAGGCAAACAATGCGTCGTGACTGGAAACAGCCAAGGGAGTTCTCCTCTTGTCAACACTGATTAATTCAGCCCGACGCTAAACTTATTTGTCCCGCTGAGAAGAGCGCTTCTGACAGCTCACGTGTCACTTGCAATTTGCGTCGCATCCCAGCCGGCGGATGATACGTTATGATATTGACACGTTCTCCGGATGGCGGAAGAGAGGCAGGCGGTCGTTAAGTAGTGATTTCTGGTCAAGTGGAAATGCCCCCCTCTCGTCTCCTTTACCAGCTGTTCTTTGGTAAGAGGAGACTCTCAGCATCTTCACCGGCAGCAGGTGTTTGACAGGTAATTTGCTGCTAATTTATCTGCAGCTTTATATCATGTGGCAGTCGCGGGCGAAAAACCTAACGTCTCGGGTCACAGTTCAGCCCGGACGTCCTGTTAGAAATGTCACCGAAGCAGATTGGCTTGACGATCGTCCTCGGAGAGTGATGGAATAGCTGGAGGGAAATGAGAGAGTAGATGTAGTCAAAGGGACAGAAAAGAGGCTCAGATAAGAGCAGCAGAGCGGAGAGTTCGCCCATGGGTAAACTCACGCCGGCCCACAGGCTTCCAGACAAAGCATCAAAGCTGGTTGTATATGTGTAAAAAAAAAAATGCATTTGCTGTGGTAGAGGTGGGCTGGAGTTTTTACTGACTCACAGGTTGAGGAGAAAACAAACCTCGGCACAGCTGGCATGGAAATACCTTAAATGAGGTATTTCTGGCGAGGAGACGAGCGAGATCAGGGCTTTTCATTTAACATATGTCTAATTATGAGGATTGATGCTGCGCTAATATAATCTTTGCTTCTTTAACACTCCGTCTCTGATGCGGTTTAATTAGATTCCACGTGTTAATTTTTCTTCTTTACCGAAAAACCAATAAAAGTATTAACCAGGTAAGTGGAAAGGATGTGGTTTGTCCAGCTGAGCGTAATAGCCTCTACAGGAAGTTTGCTTCTTCAGCCAATTAACAGCCTTCCTATTGATCTTTTTTTTTGACTAATGCTGATTGATCCCACCTCTGGGCCCGTACCCCGTCCCTGCTCAGATGGCTGGAGTCTTGTCAGTTGTCCGTTTCCCCTCCACTGGGTTGTCCTGTCAGCTTTTACCCAACTTCTGTCACCGGCATTATCTTTGCTTCTCCCCCTTCAATATTCATCTCTTCCTTTCACACCCCATAATACCGGACAGGATGGCCCTTCTGCTTAACGGCCAATACACTGGCTGTCTCAGCCAATTAGAGTTCAATAAAAGTTCTGTCGGAGCATGGAGAGCAGTGGATTTGTCAAATCAGTGGGGTCTGGTGCCGAGTTCTGTACTTGCGGAGGTACGCCCGCCAAATTACGTTGGTGCTGCGCGGTACTGATTCATATCAAATCAGTAGGTGTCAAAGTTTGGGACCATGGAGCGCATCTCCCCCCTTTAGTTTAAGTCTGGACACCAGTGTTTCTCACATATTGATTAATTAAGCCCTTCAGAGCATCCACACCAAATATTCATCTACATTTTTTTTTTTTTACTATTTAAAATGACAAATATGTTCCTAATCGATTTGTTTTATTGCTTTACTGTCGCTTCTTTTCAGCCAATCAATCGTATATTATAAGCAGCAGTAACTATCACCCTGGAGATGGAGGAGACACGTGAAACATGTAGTGAAAGGGACATATTTTAACCCAAACCATGACATTTTCCTCCAACTATAACCAAGTAATTTTGGTGCCTAACCTTAACCAAGCTTGTCACAAGCAAAGGGATTTTTTTAGTAAACCCAACCGTGTGGTTCTGGTGTCTAAATCAAATCAGAAAGCGTGGGAAAACCAAACAGAGAAAACAACATTTAATTCTCAGACTGATGGTTTCTCGTCCATCACAGGATGCAAACCCTGGGCTTCTGGGTGAAAGTTTGAACCGCCGCTTGAGTTGGCTCATTCCCATAGACTGTATAAAAGATGGACGTAGCTACAGCGACGTCACCCGTTGGTTTCTGCACTGAGAAAGTGAAGCCAGGGTTTTGCTACTTCCTGGTTGACATCTTGGATTTTTGGAGCCAGTGACGCAAAAATCGTCGGAGGGGGGCGGAGCCATAGGAGCAGCGATTGGTCAGACGGATTGAGAGGCGGGCCCTCTCTGCCCCGCCCACATTTACAGCCTTCTGCTCGCTTCATCTGTATGGTCGCTGCCGACTGTCAATCAAGCCAGCCACGCCCCTTGCCCCGCAAAATGTTGATGATTTTTTAAAAATTCAGTATTGATTTATTTTCAGATTGGCCACCTGATCTCTGGATTTGACCATGAAAACTAATAAGAAAAAAATCCTGAGCTGTAGGAATGCAGTATTTCACGATCTGTGATCACTTCTTTTCCAATTCCAGTCTATGGGAGCCAGGGCTTTGTGGAGCCAGCAGCTAGTGGACGTAGTGATATTGCAGGTTTTTGACACTTCCGGGTTCATTTTTCAGGGCCGGTTGCTACGTCCATCTTTTATACTGTTCATGCTCATTCCAACCTATTGCTGATCGTTGTGTCTTTTCGTCTGTCCAGTCCACACGGGAGTCTGTTCAGGTGAGATGTGTGTCACTTAGCTTAGCCACAATCATTGACTGAAAATAGAACATAGGAAAAGATATAAGATAAGATAGCACCACCTCACAATCAATCAACGGATCAGGCAGCATTCAACTGTTGCAATCACACTTGGCTTTTTTTATAGTGCATTGTGGCCATTAACAGGGCTCCGTATCTGATAACGTCACACAAAGCTGCAGGAAGAGGACGCTGACAGCAGCAGCAGCAGGTAGGACGGCTCAGCAGCAGTGAGTTATTCAGACTAGTGGGGGGAATGTAAAAGATATCCACACATCTATTATATTGTAATTTATTCTCGTGCATGCTGCTCGGCGTAATCTCAGTCAGCGGCTCTTCTGACAGCAGCGCAGCATCTCCCCTTCTCCTGTCACAGCGTTCACACACAGGCGGGAGTGAGCGTGGGTTACCATGGTTACAGAGACGCTCCGTGTCTCTGTTGGTCTATTCTGATTCACCACATTATATGATGTATTCATAGTTTTCATGGCATTTAACTCATATAGATGCAGATGGCTGTTTTTTTGACCTTTTATTTTTTGTTGTACCTGTAAGTTAATTGAGAACTGGTTCTCATTTTCAGTAACGATCAGGTCAAGAGGCGGCATACAAACAACATCCATCCATTATCTATACACCGCTTAATCCTCACTAGGGTCGCAGAGTCTATCCCAGCTGACTCAGGGCGAAGGCCATACAAACAAGACGAACAGGAAGAACAGATTGCATGTGCAGCAACTCACACAACGAGGCTAAAGACAGGTGCCTGAAGTGTTTCTCTCACTGATTTTTGGAACGACCAGAGTGGTACGTATGAGGGGAGTTTTAGGGAATGTTGCAAAGAGTTCCAGTCATGGAAACTGGAATGAGGATCGACCAGAAGTGGTACTGCCTTCAGGAATGTGGAGGTTAATGAGACTGTTAGAAAGTAGAGTACTGGTGGAGTTATGAATGGTGATATGGTGGCCTTAAATTTTTGTGTATCTTGTGGGGGAGTACCTGTAGCCTGCACCACCAATTATGCATCTTCCCACATAAACAGGTGTCCATGGTCAGAACATTACATGAACTGGGCCTTTGTTTTGCAGCATAACTTTTTACACGCACACAGAGAGACAATAGAGAAGAGTTTTCCAGAACCAAGGCCCTCTAGGCCGACTGTATGAATGCGCTCCCCCCAGCAATCCTGAGCTTAGATAATGTCAGAAGTTTCACTAAAGAAGTTAACGATTGGTTTCTCGCAAACCAGAGATGTCCGCATCAGTAAATGTTTTTAGTGTAATTTTAGGGCCCCGAGACGTGTGTCTGTAACTCCGGCCCTGTGGTGTGACACAAATATGTGATGCCTGTTTTGTTACTTGTTGTGATTTTGCACTTTGTTGAGTGATGCGTGTTCCTTTTGTGACGAACGGATGGATGTGTGTGAAACAGTGACTGTAAACATGTCACTGTGACCTCTGCCCCTTCCCCAGGACGACTGATGGACATTAGCTCCACAGCTATAGTCTGGTACAAGCATCCTTTCTCTTGAGCATAATGTTATTGCACGTTGTCCTGTCAATAAACAATAAAAATAAATAAATAAATGACGCATGCAAAGTCACAACGAGCCTGGCAATGTGAATATCTCCTGTAGTGCACTATATGTGTGGTGTTATTTAACAATTATTTAACTCTGTTACTTTGGAAACATGTGCAGAGAGAGAAAAGTACCATAAGAATTGGAACCCAACATTATAGATCAGTGATATTAATTAGAAGCATCTGCATGTGCAATGTTTGTTATGTGGATTCATTTGCTTATCATTGCTTCTGTCATTAATTTAAAAACCTTAAAAAATTAGAATCTTAGTAATTAGTAAAGTTATGTTTGCTCCCAAGTTTGCACACAGTAAAATATATGCGCAAAAATAACACATCAGTCAAACGACTAATGTAAGTATCTAACTAAGAGAACAAGTTAATCTTTACTAAAAAAACAAAAATGACAAATATCTGGAGCTCATATTCTCACTCACACTTTATTTTCTTGTGAGGACTCTCAATAGCACAAGGCCTCAACCTTTCACATGTAAAATAAAATGTATATAAATAACACTAACTCTCGTAATCCTACATCTGACACAGAGAGAAACCGCAAAAAAGCGACTGCATCACTTCTCTCCACGGATGCCCCCCCGCCGCATTTGTTTACGTTCAAGTGACAAAGCCGCAGCAATTATGACATAACGAGATAATTATGATTACAAGGAAACGGTGCGATGTTGGTATAGAGAAACAAAGCCCGCGCTGGGAGAAGGTTGGGTGCTTCGCCGCCGCAGACTGAACATTGGTTTCTTTTAACCGTAACCACGGTTTTTCCCAGACCTTAACGAAGTGGTTATTTTTGCAACCATGACAACAGAAGAACTCTTAACAAAGGCCCGATGTTGTTTTTTTTTCTGAGCTCAACTGACGAGAACACATGAAACTGCATGCCTCTTGTGTCCTGGTGTCAAAGTTGGTTTGTTTTAACCACGATCACTTTATTTCCATCTCCCTAAATGCTTAAAGTCGCTTTGAGCCTCGTGCCTTTTTTGTATTTTTTTTGGATGATCTTTAAGATTACTTGTCACCTCGCTGATGACGAGCTGTCGAGGCCCAAAGGCAGCGGAGACAGATTTGTGTATTAGTCAAAATAGGTTGTCAGCTTGACTGTATTTCAACACCAATGTATGCATAAATACTTTTTCTTGTGCCTTAGTCGGCAGTTAAAGTGGTTCATATGCAGGCTTTTTACTTTAGATAAACACGCATACATGTAGATACACAACACCTGGTACACACTCAGACATAAACCTGCAGCACACACACATACGCTCCCATGTGCACGGGCTCACATTCAAAGCTTGAGGTGAATAACCATCTGGCTTCTGTTTGCCTGCGCCGTGTGATTTAAACTCCGAGGCAGAAGGCTGAAACTTTAGCTTGATGTTGCGCAGTGTGCTGCTCCAATCAGGACCTCCATCTTGTGTTTGTGGATCGCAGCTACCAGCTGTTAAACGCTTTCACTTGAACTATAGTCATTTCCTGGCCAAGACGGAGGAGAGCAGCTAGTCAAAGGTTCACTCTGACCCAAGAGGAAGAAAGAATGCTCGATTCAAAGTTCAGCGGCGCGGCGGTCAAAGTTTCCCTTTCAAGGCACTCAAGGAGTCGAGTGATGTGGTGAGGAAATGTAGTTGGGCTATCGCATAAAGCGCACCGCGTAAGAATTTATGACCTTTCAGCAAATGTGCTGCGTTTATGTCAAACTTGCAGATATTTCCTCTGGTCAAGGGCAAGAGAGCGTCTAATATTTCACTACTGAAAGCTGACCTGACTAATAGTGGAGGTTTATTTATAGCGTAGGAAAAATATCGCGTTTGTTCTGGCATCTTATTTGATTGTGCTGTTATTCGTAAGCGTTTCAAACAGTTTTTTTGCTTGTTTATGTAAAGCCTGACAAAAAAGGCGAAATAATGCAACGCCGCCACAAATCACAGTTATGTCACCGATTCAAATGAGCTCCGTCACGAGTTTAGAGCGTTTTTGTAAACAGCGGCGTCTATATTTCTCATCGCAGTTTATTTTTTCTAGCTGTGGCGTTGGTATAGAAATCTGTTTTGCTTGTTTTCGGATGTCATATTTGTGATTAAATGATAATATTACTTCAGATAATTATCTTAGTAAACAAACTGACAAATGATTAAAATAAACACTTGTTTTTTTTCCTGGCGGTATTTTAAAGATCTATTGTTCCCAGCAACAAACAGAATAAAATAGAGGCTTGTTCTTCATATATATAAAGACTATTTGCTCAAGTTATTGTATTATTCATATTCCCCTATAAGTAAAATGCTAATTACAGCTCCTCAAGACACATCAGTGGATTATTTATTATTTTAGAAAACATATAACATTCATTTTTTTCTTATAAGAATATGGATTTTATTCAGTGTAATATAAATATGTTAAAATGTGTGTAATTCATGAGCATATGTGTTTGATGAGCAGGAAGGATTCTTCATCATAGGAATGCATAATGAGTCTAAATAGGATTCGGTCAACTTTTCAAGCCTTATTTTGATCCCATGTGTGTTTTAAGGCTAATAATGTTGCTATTGTTTTGCGTTGCTTTAATTAATACAAATCTGGTTTTCCTTTGAAACCATTTGTTTAGTTAACAGAAACAAAAAAGGTCTTAATTGCTACATCGTGTTCAACCTCAAGCAGCTGCACGCTAACTTTTCCAAAAACTTAAGATTCAAATAAATATCTGATTAAAGAATAAGCAAACACCATTACGGATGTGATCGAGCGTGCGTTTCCAGCATTCGGTGCTCCAGATTCTTCTCACAACTCATCCAGACGTAAATCCAGGATTTAGTTAGTGTCTGCATCGTATGTATTTTAAACACCATCTTTAACTTGAAGGCAAACTAGGACTGCAGAGCGACCTTCGAAATTAGTAATATTAGTGATGTTGGTCATCGGTTGCTAGGTAACCAGTCACTGTATCTGTGACAGTGCTGCTTGAGACCAATCAGAGCTCTGCTTGGCTGAAGCATTTCCACTCACCTCTTGCCTGAATGTACATGATATGTCCCAAATAATTGCCTCTGAAAAGAACCAGACAGTGGGAAAAGAGAGAGAACGCCAATGAGTGATGGATCCGGAGAAGGAAGAGAGAAAAAAAAAAAAGAGACAGGGGGAAAATAACGTTTTGTTAAAATCCAAAGCGCACGTTCACACGCAACACACACATGACGCAATGCGCTGTAATGAATATTTGTTTAAAAAGTCTTACATGTGCGATTCCCCCCGAATGACCGTGATTAGACGAATGTGGGATTAATAACAACATGAGGAGGCAACATGATGTGGAATGTGTAGCGTCTGGCTCTGGGTCGGGTTTGTATGCCGCAGACGATCCTTTCGGAGTTGAGCCGGTTTTTCTCCTCCAGATAAACCTGCAGCATAACGATTCTGCACGTACTGTCAAATCAATAGCACACTCCTCCCGACCCAGCACAGATCTTAAATTACAATTAGCTCTATTCATTTATGTTTTCTGCGATGGCGGGAACATGTCTAAGCGTTTCAAGGTTTATGTTTAGGCGTTGGAAGAGCAAGGTCAACACCACAACAAACAGATTACAAGCAGTGCAAACTAAAGGGGCATCTTTTTTTCTGAGTTCAACCTGGGATGTGCGCTTTCAAAATCAGTAGCAGAGCACATCCTGCTTTTGATGTTGATTAGCATGCAAATGCCCTCAAGTTGTACCAGGACAACTAAAACTCTCTGAAATTGAAACCTTGTGTTACGCGAACTGGAGCCTCGTGTTTCAAACAAGCGCTGCCGTAATTGCTGCAGCTACAATCAAACATGCAGCTGCACAAATTCAGTAGTCGTAGATTAACTCAGTGTAAGATATGGACCCCTTGGGAAAGAAAAGAAAAAAATTCTGTGATGGATTTGTAAACTAATCAGATTGAAACATCAGCAAAAAAACTCAAGGGGACTCATCAAGGTGCTTCAGATATTCACTTGTGTCATTGAAATGCACATGTCAGAGCTTCGGTTGGCTTTTTACTGGCAGACATAAAATACAAAAAACCATGGAGAATGTAAATGAGTTGAGCAGGAAAATGAATAGGACGGGACACACACGGTCAACACGGAACAGAGGGAGGATGCAAAGAAGGAGCAGGGGGGAAAGAAGAAGAGAATGGGAAAGCAATGATGGTGTAAATCTCTCTGCTGAGCATGTATTCTCCTCCATAATGGAAATGGGAAAATGCATTTTCATGATTCATGGTGGGCATTTCCACTTACGGTCTGCAAATCATTAGAGCGCCAGACGTCATATTTCTGCGGCCTAAATGGCAGCCGGAATGCTCAAATGTACAAAGAAGAAAAAAAAAGAAGAAGCACGCACACACAAAGGGTGAAAGAGTCAGATAAAGAGTGTAAGAGGAAATAGGTTGGGATGGATGGATGACTCAGTGCTGGCTGCAGGAGTGGACGCGGGAGTGGGGCTGGATTTGCCCACTGGCTCCTGTCTGGCAACTAGTAAATACAGCCTATTACCACATAACCTCTGCAACCCTGTCCTCCAGAAATTATGCTGCCGGAACAATGTAAGAAGCTGCTAAGCTGCTGAGATGTTTGGAACAACCTATCTGCAAATGTGTGCAAGTGTATCTAAGAGAGCTTGTGTAGTTTTGAAGGCAAAGCTTGATTTGAATTTTATCTGCTATTATAAACTATTCATAATTATCGGGGCAAAGTTTGCATTTTCCATCACAACATACGTGCAAAAACAGTTTAATTATAGTAAAATGAATGTAATTTCTTGGAGATAAGTGTCACCTTAGTGGAAGAAGGTGTATTTAATGAGGCCCAGTGTATCAGGAAAAGGCTTTTACAGCGAGAACCCTATCGAGAGCGTGGATTTACTGCAGTTGGAATAATATTCAACTTAGTTTTTTTTTGAGCTTGCATTTTCTTTTTCATATCGCAGATTCTTGCTGCGGTTACCTCCTGTGAGCCGCCGAGCTGCCACGTCAGCACAATATTTTATCCGAACGCGCGGCAAAGTAACGTTAGCAGCATTAAGGAGACGCACGAGTCATAACCGCCGGCATATGGACGCACAGAAAAACACGATCAGAACTTAATTCCAACAGATGGTCGCATACACAGAGTGGGAGAGAGAAGAAGAAGAGAGAGAGAGACGGACCCAGAAAAGAAAAAGGAACATCACAGTGGTCTAACAAAAGGGATTCGTGGATTCTGGCTCTACAATGAAAACAGTGTATTCAACTTTTGCGAAATATTTTTTTAGTGATCTGTAGAAAAATAAGCTAGATGGAAAAATATGTGGATGATTTTTACATGTTCAACCCAAGCTAAAATATGTACATAATTCTAGTATCTTAAACAGCTGCACTTACCTCGAGAAATGTGCAAAGTAAATGCCTTCTTTACCAGAAGAGGGAGCATAGACTGTATAAAAGATGAACGTAGCAACCGGCCCTGAAAAATGAACCCGGAAGTGTCAAAAATCTGCAATATCACTACGTCCGCTAGTCCTGGCTCCAAAAAGCCCTGGCTCCCATAGACTGGAATTGGAAAAGAAGTGATCACAGATCACCAAATACTGCATTCCTACAGCTCAGGATTTTTTTCTTATTAGTTTTCATGGTCAAGTCCAGAGATCAGGTGGCCAATCTGAAAATAAATCAATACTGAATTTTTTAAAAATCGTCAACATTTTGCAGGGCAAGGGGCGTGGCTGGCTTGATTGACAGTCGGCAGCGACGATGCAGACGAAGCGAGCAGAAGGCGGTAAATGTGGGCGGGGCAGAGAGGGCCCGCCTCTCAATCCGTCTGACCAATCGCTGCTCCTATGGCTCCGCCCCCCTCCGACGATTTTTGCATCACCAGCTCCAAAAATCCAAGATGTCGACCAGGAAGTAGCAAAACCCTGGCTTCATTTTCTCAGTGCAGAAACCAACGGGTGACGTCACGGTAGCTACGTCCATCTTTTATACAGTCTATGAGAGGGAGGCGTGTGTTTGGCTTACATGCATGAGGAGAACTCCCAATATCTGTGTTCATTAATGAAATGGACCATTTGTTTTGATGCCAAGGTCCTATGGATTAAATTCAGGCCTGAGCAACTGTGAAATTGTCGTGATCAAAGACATTTGGTTGTAATGGAGCGTAGAAATTTAATATTTTTTTTAGAGATTTCACATATGCTGAAAGCCTTATTTTATTTATTTTATCTGATTTGTTGTGTATTCTGTCATACATTATTGACAATCTTGTGAAAACTGGTTCCACATTTACAGGAGCAAGTCAATGACCCTCACAGGTCTTCATACTGAAATCACACACACAAAATCAAGAGAAAGAAGATCTAAATGTACTTTGTTAGCCTCTAAACATGGTGAAATATTCGGGTTAATTATAGTGCAACATCATTAGGTTTATAATAAGAATTTGCATTTTTCATTAAAGCCATTCGGTTGTACGCTGCAACTTACACGACAGCTTCAAAAAAGCTGCCCATTAAACTGACAGGATCTATTGGTCGCTGGCTATTTGGGACAATTTCTATCTGCATGGCTGGGGTTTAATTGAGCTGTGATTGCTCCCAGAGAGTACAGAGGAGGGCAAGGTCAGAATGCTAATACGTACGCTCATTTTAGCACATAAAGGGGAACATAAATCATATTTTCTTAAGGAAGAAACACTCGCAGTAGGGTAACTCCCAATTAAGACTTGAATAAAGCCGTACATGCACTTTGAGTTGACACACAAGGCTCTCTTTTCTTTTTTTTCTTTTCTTTTTTTACTTGTTTTATGAATAATAGCCTGTCTGTCCCTACTCTTGTGCCTTTCCTCTTTGAGCTTGTCTATCTTTGGAAATGAATGAATGTCCTTTTCTCCTTTTTGTCCATTCAGCTCTATGTACTGTATCCCCCCCCTTCTCCTCCAAAACCTGACCCTCTACAGTTTCTCTGGCCTGATTAGCGGCGAGCCTAACATCACACCCAGATCCTAGCCCTGAGACTGTTTCCGCTCGCTCGTCAAGAGGATGACAATTAATTGCCCTGATATCTCTCATGTGTAAAATCAAAGCCCAAGACAGTCAAGCCCAAGATAAAAGGAGAAAGAAAGGAAAAATCATGTTGCCACGTAATTGATAGTAGAAAAAAAACACACATTACTACACCGAGATGTCATCAAAGACAGAAAATAGGACACAGTTTATGATATAATTTTACTTTGAGGAGCAGTCTAGACAAACAACAACAGATATTTTCAAGAGGCTGCTTTTTATTTAAAATCTCAATAAGCTTCTGGAGCATTTTCTCCCTTTTGTGTGAACTGTGGACTCGTACCGTTAAGTGATGTTTTAAAAACTCACTTTTGCCTCATCTCTGCTTGTCTCATATCCCCTCTCATCTCAACCGCTGTGTTAGAGCGGAGTCACAACCCCGGCACTCCCCGGCTCACCGTTCTGGTTTGTCTGCCGCCACTCCTATAAAAATGCAGGTCTACTCTTCTCCACCTCTTGTCTCAAGAGGCTCTTTTCTGCACGCCTTGGCTGCTTGTACTCTGTGATTGCGATCTCGGTGCCTTTGGTGGTGCCCTCCGTATCCCGCGCTCGCCTCTTTCCGAGGGAGTTTTATCACCCGCCGCACACGTCGCGTCCCCGGATGAATATTCAGGTGGCTGACTTGTTACTGTTTCCCTCGGGGGGGGGGCGGCGGCGTCTATCAGATGGAGATAGACAACGCAGAGGCGCACGTACGGCGGCGGCGGCGGCGGCAGTCACATACTCAAACGCGGATGTGTTCTCCAAATAAAAGCGTAGTTATCGGCCTGTCTCTGTCACGCCGAAGCTGGCGGAGATGCAGACAGCCAAATCTAAACAAGTCATTCATTGTGGAATAACCGCAGAGAGGAGCTTGTTTAATTCCCTCTTTAATATCTGTCTTAGCTTTCATGCACATGTCTCAAAAACATCCACGGAGACACAGTGCTCCGCTGACAGCTGTGAGAAAGGCAGAGAATGAAAGTTACAGCATCCCAGAGTATTATAGCGGAGTTCCTGCTAGAGGGCCGCTCAGCATGGGGCGCAGAAATGACTACTGCAGGAGCAACATCATACAGTACTTAGGAAAGGATTTCATGCAAAAAGGAGGAACTTAATTGCTCTGAGAGACAGAGCAGGAGGGAGAGAGAGCGAGCGAAAATAAGGGCTGCCAAAATTACAGAAAGAAACTGCGAGAGGCGTTCACAAATTCTACCAGGAGCAGGTTATGCTCAGATGTGGGTTTGAGGCTGCCTCTTGATGCTGTTCTATTCTTAGGTATTGGGGTGTGTTTGCTGGTGTGGTGTGTGCAAAAAAAAAAAAAAACTCTGTGGTGGGATTCACACACACAAGTTGGCAGTGATGGTCAGCATCCTGCTAGCAGAACAGGCCGATATCCAACAGCCTGGGAAACACGCAAGCACACATGGACGCAAACAAAAACCCAGGCAGCTGTAGACTAAGCTTCAACGCCAGCCTTTTCTACCAGAGCCCAGCTAGAGATAGCTGTAATAAAGCTAGAGCTGCTCCGGCGTTGGAGCTGCGAGATTCATGGCTTTTAATCCGGTTTTTGGAAGGAAAGCAAAAAAAAAGTGTAGCAGGAAGGCATCAAAATGACCAGCGACTGGGGTCAGCCTTCCAAACAGTGGCTCTCTCTGTTCCTCTTTGCTTTATTAGAATACCTACAGTTCTATTCAAATATGTCGCTGCAGCTACCAACGGAAAATCAACAGTGACTCCTTTCAACTTCCACTGATAACATACACAGTGGGGGCTGTTGTACGAGTCCGCCCACTCGGGGATCTGTCCTAAAGTTTTGCATGATTTGCCAAATAGATCCTACAGGGAGTTTTAGTAACAGTGCAGCAGAGAAAGATGTATGAGGTGCAATGACTGTATGTCCAAATTAACCCAGGAGTTAACTACACTGCTGCCAAAGCATGGCATCTGAGCAGCTGTGGGCTGGGATTCTCAACTGGTCTCACCCTGGGACCCACATTTTCCCCCGTGGTCATTAAGTCACCACCCAGTTTTTTGTAGAATTCAATATTCAATATAGTTTCCTGTGCAGCATGTATTTCAGAGCATATAACCATGCATAGTAACTGGACCACTGCATGTACAGAACTGCACAACATAAATAAGGTCACAAATATTATTATTATTATTACTATTATTATTATTATTCAGACGGGGGGTGCAGACGCTGAGCTTTCGGAGGAGAAGGAGGACATCAAAACTGATTTCCAGATTCCAGCACAGCGAACAAATAGGTGGCCATTCGGGTCCAGTCCAAGTATGAAAATCCACATTTTCAATACTCCGGGTCATGTTTGTGCTTTGCCATCTTGCGTCCCAACATCAACCCAAACTTAAAATGAAACAAACTATGGTTACCGTGCCTGTCAAAATAAAAGTTTTTTCAAAATAAAAAACGAGTCCAACCTGAGACGCACATTATTTTTTTGGCCTTTGTGCCTTTATTGGATAGTTTTAGTGAGAGAGAGACAGGAAAGTGGGGGAAAAGAACGGGGGGACAACATGTGGGAAAGGGTCATGAGCGGGATTCGAACCCGTGACCTCCACATTGGGACTGTAGCCCTACACATGGGACGCCAGCTCAAACAGGTGAGCTATAGCAGCACCCATATATTACTTAATTTTGACCAGCTGTTCGCGACCCACCCAGAACAGGTCCGCGACCCACTTTTGGGTCGCGCCCCACCAGTTGAGAACCCCTGCCTTAAAGCCTTCAGTTATCATGACGTATCAGCCGCCTGTTTCAAAGCTGGTATAGCAAATCACTCACTTAGGCTACATGAGGAAATGGTATCATCTCATTTGTTGTGGTTTTTTATCCCAAATTAGGTAAGGGAGTCAGGGATTAGATGAGCATGGAGGATTATATTGACTCCAACGTGGGGGACGCACAAGCGACTTAAAGAAGGATTGCTTGCGAGCTCGTGTATCTGTGACGGGAAAAAAAACAAAAAAAAAAACAGGTGATGGTTTCTGTTTGTGTGTACATGTCTTGGTGTTTACTGTATATTCGATGTATGTATGCGCCTGTGTGTGTGTGCGCTCGAGTGTGTGCGTGATTGATCTATAACCACTCGGCTCTCTTCGTCGCAGATGGTGCAAATATGGATGCCAGCGTGATGATTCTTCCAACCCCAGTGGGGGCCAGAATGATTGTCTGAGATCTTGGAAGAGCTGGAAGACAGAATGAGGCACAAATTAGACTTGTTAACGAAGGACAATGAGTCTGACATGCAGCTGTCTAATCTCATATCTTTGAAGCATGCAGAGAACATTCAGAGGAGAGCTGCCTCTCAGATGGAGGCCAAGAACATGTTCTGTCGGTAGCAAAAGGCACTTCTCGAGCCATGTTCTGTCTGAAGATCTGGCACGAGATGTCGGATATTACACAATGGGGAAAAGGACTTTATTCATCCGCTCATTGCCGCATGCTCCGACCACAAATCAGATACGGCGTTGCTGCTTCTCGTCTAAAAGCTTTCCCTTATTTAACGGTGGTGGGAATCAGATTCCATGAATAAATCACTGATGATGCCTCGGAAATGTCATTGGATTAGGTGATACAATATTTATTGCTGTTATTAAGTGAGAACAAAAAAAAAAATCTGAATATCTGTGCTGGTGAAGTGTAACGATGGTTTTATTTGGCTCTTCGGCACATTCGCTGCTGTCTTGGCTGTAACAGTGCTCAGTTCAGGACTTTTGATGGGGGCCTGTGATCCAAACAATCACTGACATAAATAGTTTATGTCTTCATAGCCACACTTCTGGAGTTGATGTTCTACAGGGCATGTTCTTCACACTGTATAGGTCAATTTGCCGGTCACAACGTGGAGCTCAGGCTAAATACGGCGAGGCACCAGATCCACATTTGATGCTTCTTTCTTCTTCTTCTTTCCAGTCTGTCTGAGCTGACAGCCACTCGAAAAACACTCATGAGTAACCAAACGAAACTGATTTTACATGCTTATGAGTGACATTCTGGAAGCTGCACCTGTTTCAATAAAGTTCTAAATTATATCATAGTAGTCTTAGATGGGGCTGCAGGGTGGCGCAGTTGGTAGCA
>NW_007579993.1:52909-68123 GCF_000690725.1 Stegastes partitus
TTCAGGTGTCAGTGCACAAACATCTTATGTTCTACAGATGACACACAGTGATACATAGATGTGCATTTAATATTTTACGAGTCTCACTCAGCAAATGTCGACTGAAGGTACAAACCTACCATTTCCTCCCCACATGGGGTTCTTCTCACTTTCCACTATCTCCATGTTACCATTTTCAAAATCCACTATACTGTGGGAAGCAATAAAAACAACCTCGGAGCATCGAGCATCATGCTGAAAATAGTAATTTCTGCCAAAGATTTGGTGCAATAAAGCAGCTCTGCTTGGTTCTTTCCATAAATTAGCCATTTTAATGACAGCGCTCGCCTCCCTGCATACAAATGTTGCACCAAAACAATGCCGTCAGTGCTGCTTTGCAGGTAGACAGTCGCTTCACCGCCCCAGGCGGTTGTGATTGGTTTAAAAAAATATGAGGAAGCCGGAGCATAGTCTCCCTTGAAGCAGAATTTTAATAAGGAGCAGGCAGACCGTTCTCCAGTGCTGAGATACAAATGTCTTACAGTCTCAGTTTGTTCAACTCCAGCTCGTATTGAAAGCAAACAAAACCAGGCTAATGTTATATACAAATGAGGGGAAAAAAATAGACCTGTTGTAAATGTATTTGTGTTTCAGTTGATTAATCTGTCCCTTATATGCAACATATAGAAAGTCTTGCGTGTCGAATTTAAGGTTTAATTAGCTAGGAAAAGGCGAGTGCTGCATCTTTCTTACCAGTTCTTGATTCTACCGACTTGTTTTCCTGCATCAGTGCATTAAGATTTGTCACAAACTACAAACCATTAGCTCACTACATGCTCCACAGTTTGCTGGCTGTGTCTCTTGTATTGCTTAAGTCATTGGTATTTTTTATTTTAAGCATTCCAGACAAACCCTGCCTTCATATTTTTTGAAGCTTATTTCACAGGAGCTCAACTTTATAATCTTAGATCACAAGATGCATATCTGCTGTCAGCATATGGACAGGGACGGGCAAGAAAGCTTTCACAATTTCTACTACGGCCACTTGGAATAGTTTTCAATGGAAAATAGAATTAAACACCCTCCAGGCTGAATTTAAAGTCTACATTTCCCTGGAACAAGTTGGGATCAAAGGATTTACCCATTTAAATAAAGGTTAAATTGAAGCAATCAATAATGAGTTACAACAATAGTCTTTTATCCACGAGTCTCTTTCAGGCTCCTGTCTTTTCTTTCTATCAGGTGTAAAATGGTTTGAGTATCGTATGAAGGGTCAGTGAGACGTAATGGAGCAGCACTTTCGAGGAGAGAAAACAAAACTATCACGACTGATGTTACAAGATATTCGACGCAGAATGTGGCGTTTATAATCGCGTTAAAGCTACCTCGTAAAGTTAGCAGATCCAGAATCGGGAGCGTGGGATTCGGTTTTCACCGCACGCTTTCTTGGCCCGATGTTTACTTTCTTTGGCATGAGTGGAAGCTGAACTTTGAACCTGCAAAAAAAAGCCTCCAAAGTTTTCACGTGTCCATAAACCAATCGCGGGAGGCGTGGATGTGGAGATGTCGGGATTTCAGCGCCGCGCACGAAGCCAAAAGCACTTAATGTTATTTCTTCCTCTCTGTCGGGGATTAACAAGGAGACAAGTTTAAGAGTTATAATGTTCTCTTACGTGACCTTACAAGACCGGGCTGAATGATTTTAACGTGGTTGTTCGTATGAATTATGTTATTCTTTTTCCTCCCTCGCAGGGGGATTCATCCTCTCTGCCACTTCATAGCTCCTGCGGTTTGAGGCCAGCGGTTAGACGGGGCTTGTCGACAACAATGTCGGACCGGGTCTTTAATGTCTCCTGGTCTGGAAGCGGAGCAGAAACAGCCAAAATGAGTAAATTAACTGGACTTTTCTAATAAATGGGAGGGCATAATGAGACGCTACAAATTTTATTGTGCTCTCCCCTTTGGATCATTAGCTGCAGTCATACATGACGCCGCAGATCAGGGGGAACTACATGTAACCGTCGAGCACATTTTTCGGGCTCGTTTGCGCCGCATGTGAAGAATGTGGAGCTAAGAGCTTGCAAGTCCAGTGATTAACGCCTGGCTCCGTTTTATTCTTCGTGAAAATGGATTACTTCAAAATAATCCCATTTATGGGATCATAAATATCTGGACTCTGAATTCATTCGTCCTGGAGCCGGCCATGTATGTGGCAGGCAAAATGTTATTTCACATCTGGAGTTACATATTTACAACAGAGATGCACGCAGGCTTGTGTGCACTGCTGCTGTTGTTCAAACAATAGCCATTGTTTTCGCATTTGAATGGGAAACTGGGACAGTGTCTCCACTCGCCAGGTCTTTTTATAAAGGTGCAAATGGAGGCAGCGGCGGCGGCGGCGGTGGTGTGCGGCTCTGGCAAAGTGCTCAGCCCCACTCTAATGAGCCTGGGCCTAAACCCTTCCTTTAGACTGGGCTGGGTATCAGAGTTGACCCTCCAGTCCCAAGGCACATTTAATTACCACTATGACTCAGCGAGCTGGACGGCCAGACAGTCAGCTCGCCTGCCTGGTCCAACCTCGAGCCACAGCAGAACAGAGCAGACTTAGAGACCAAAGCTTTAACATTTTGAGAGATAGCAGCCGCACAGCAGTCTGGGGTTTACACCAACTGTCTTTCTTGGCCCCGGATAGTGGGGCCTGTAATATTCAGCACATTTCCTACACGGCTAATATCTTCTGGACAGCGTCTGAGCCAGTAAAAATACTCTCATTTCCAGGCCTTGAAACTGGTTTGCATCCAGGTCTCCTTGACAATTCATGGAAAAATATGAGAGACGGACGAGGCTAAAGGGGAAGTTTCTTTTTTTTTTTTTTGTTTCTCGCATCGGGTGATGTTATTTGACTGCCACAAAGAAAAACAGTAGCGCACCGCATTTAGTGTAATAAATCATGAGATTGAAAGAGATGAAAGCGAGCACGTTGAAATCTGTTCGTACTGCGTGTGCAGCAAAACATGCAGGGCGAAAAGATTAAATCTCACAAAGTAGATTTTTACCGAAAGAAAATGACATCAAACGGGGGACTGTCGGTGACACCCATAGTGACTGAGCACTCCATTTACCACATTAGAAGTGTGCCGGAGAGCTAAATAATGATATCATATCCAGCCTTCAGCGAGATCTGATTTGTCACCGACTGCAGGATTAGCCAAGTGCGATGTTGCAGAGACACGTGGGTGCACACACACACATTTAAACATGCACGCTGGAATACCCACACAAAATACAAACAACATGTTGGCAACGGTGTCGGTGGTTCTCACTGTAGGATGTTTGCTATTACTAGCCTGCTGGATTGAACCAATGTGAACTCGTCTCAGCCTGTTTCCCAGCTTGCCGCCGCACTTGGCTCGGGTTCAAGCTGCTGTGGTTTGCATTTTTGCGGAAGATTTTGGACATGATAGTGGACAGTTTGAGTTGTACCAACATTCTCTGTATATTTCCCCAAATCTACTGGTCATCAGAAAACACTTAGGCTGAATCTGCACAGTTGTTCTTGGACACGCTTGATCGTCCCACATGAAAGGAGAAAAGTCCCGGTGATCAATATCACGACGTCTGCCCCGTCAGAGAGCGATAATCAATTTTGTCTGCTGAAATATCAGTTTATGAATTCAAAGCTTTTCTTCGGCGGTGTTCCTGTTACGTGCCTCATGATGTTTTGACGTCGGAGCGCCGTTGAAGGAAACCAATCTCTTGCCTGCCTCAGGTCAAGATGGATGTGTTGAGAGCCACAGCCCAGACCAGATTCCCCACGGTCGTTGAGCAACTGGGCCATTCTGGGCTCGGCTCCCCTCTTCCTGCCTTTTTCCTTCCCCTCATCTATCCCCCTCTGCTTCGCCTCCCAGGGACTATTCCACCTCGAGCTGCTGGAAATCCCCCCTGTCTGTTGAAAGGCATCCTTCACTGGCACTCAGCAGCCATTTCAGACAGACATGTGATTCGGCCCAGACCGAATACGACAAGCATCTCAATCTTTCAGGCGCTGCGAAATGACTTCTGACTGGTTTAGGAAGGAAATACTTTGACAGGAAAAATGTTTGTGCCTTGAGGACTCAAGATGTGTAAGCGTGGATTAGGAACAATATTTCAGGGGGGTGAGCGGTCAAACTTAACAGGATCATGTTTGCCTATCTTGACAAACTGGACACGGGTAGAGCAGAATGTTTTCTATCCAAAAAAGTATCATGTTTAGTTACCGAACAACCGCATTGTTTGGGGACAATGAGCTGTAACGCTGCAGCGAAAGAAACGGTCCAGCAGCCAAGGACCAATTAGAATCTATGTGAAATGTGCTTCCAAATAAGTCTATTGTGTGCAATTTTTACTATATAATAAACAGCACTAATGGTGGAGAAGGGGACAGCTTACCAAATAGTTGCCAAGACATTTCATTTCTTTAAATGAAGGTGGTTTTCTGTGTAAATGACTTTAATGTGGAACCGGCTTGAGGTGCAAAAAGCACAACTATATTATATAATGTTATTTAAAAAATCCAGCTTCCCCTTATTTTACTGGGCTGGGTGTTATATGACTCTAGATGCCTGTCTCCATCCCCTGGATTCAGGTTTACGACTCTAGCTGTTGCACCCCAGAGGTATGTTTTGTCTCAGCATCTATCCCCATTTCACTTTTTAACACTCCTTGTCAGAAAGGGGATATGTCATTTCCCTCTGTAAATCTAAGTGGAACGTTAGCTTCCCCTGGAAACACATGTTTTACCTTTGCAGACCTGATGAAGGTTATAGCTTCTCAGTCATCGTAATATTGTACTCTGTGACATTCAAGCACGCGAGAATTGCAATTTCACGCGCACGGGCTCCCGCGCGCACGCACACACTCGCGCGTTTTTTCCACGGCGCACAGCAGCCTCCTGCTCGGCGAGAGTGATATCATGTGACAGTGCTACGGGCCTTAGATGGCGCCCCATAGTGAAACTGTGAAATGTTATTATTTAGTTCCTTGCCAGTGGTCTGTGACGCTATGAAGGACGGCAGGGCACACAGAGGAGGGGCCTTGGGTTAAGCGCATGGTGATAAACACTGCAGAGCTCCGGCTATATACAGTCCAACTTAATTCAACTGGTGGAGTGGATTCCAACTATGAACTGGATTTGCATGTTTTTATTTTATTCCCCTCGCATTTAATTACATTACACACTCGGTCTGGCTCTATACGTCGGATGAGCTTCTCTTTAACTGCGTCTTAATAAAATTATCAAGGTTTTTTTTTTTTCTCCAACTTACTTTATGATTTTCCGAGTGACCTCTGTGGTAATTGCTCGAATAATTTCCCATTAGCCACAAGTGTTTGCTTGAGTTCAATGGCCTTGACTAACTGTATCTCAAGGTGGAACTTCAGTTTGAGGACAGACTTTGGACAGATAATGTCTGTGGGGAGACACACACTGACACAATTACTTTAACCATTAAGGTTGGTATAGGCTTACACTAGACCAGTGATTAAATTAATGCTTAGAAGAGGAGGGACGAACAGCCTAACAGCCAATTACACCAACCCTGAACCGCTGGACCGCATTATCTAATGAGCACTTACTCACAAATTACACAACAAAGGGAGGAGGTGAGGGGGAAGGTGTGTACTGTAAACCCCCCCACTGCTACAATTTAAGGTTTTCTACAACCACCGCTCACAAGCGTGATTGCTTCCTGTGGCGTATGAAGCAACTTCCCCCCCCGACTTTTCTTAAACACACACACACCATACAGGGGGGGAATGTCTAATTGATAAAATATGGTACTCATTAAATCTAATGGACCTTCCTTTAAAACTCCGTGATATGGAGAAGCAAAATGGCTTAACCTGTGCCCCGCGCCGCACAAACACGCCGCTCCGGGTTCACCGTAATGGAAGCGGGGGCACTAGTTACAGGAGACGTTTTAAGTGCACAATTTAAAGGTCTGTAACCAGATACAGTGCAAGGAAACACTCAGCATTCCCATCAAGTGGAGGGAACTGTAGTCAAAAAGTTTTATTTAAGTAAGCAACTCAACAAAACCTGCTTTGCTCTGTAAATCCATTTTGGTGGATTTGTTTTAAAAGGGATTGGAGTATTTTTTTTTTACTTTTATTTTAAAAATCAGCACATGGAAGTACCTGCTGTATTTTACCCTAAAGCGCTCATTACCTCTCATTCTGATATTTACCCATGTATCAGTTTCTCTGTCTGCGTAGACACAATATAGGTTTAAATCATTTAATTACACCGTGAGTGGAAGTTCTTGGGTTTGACTTTCCCTCCTGTCGAAGCGCAGCGGAGTTAGCAGACCACCGCGTGGCTTGTTATAGTTGGCAGGGCAGACAATAGGCGATCATTGAGCTAATGATGTGCAAACCAGCTACGCTTCCCACCGGTCTTCTCACCTGACCTGGCTCAAGGCGCTGCAGCTGTAGACAGAACCAGAGCCAAAATACCAACGTTAAGGCTGATGGATAAAATACAGGGCAGCAGGGATCGAAGAATAACACCAAAGCAATGTAGAGTTTTATTATACGGCTGGTGCAGTGTGTTGTAATAATTATCACGTAGTTTTTAATGTTATTTACGAAATAAACCCCCTACTCACAGTAAATACAGAATCAACATTAATATTCTTTTATATCAGCCATGCAAGCAGTGTGAGGTTATATATATATGCTTTTTTATTGCTTTGATTGTGGTAATTAATGTGCAAACCAAGTGAGAAAAGTGCAATCCTGCCACCCCGGCGCTAATCCGCAACATACAGCCGCTGATTTATTTCACACAATAGATGCATGATGGATGGAGTTAATTTATTTCTAATCAGTTCCAGATCCAGCTGGGGAGGAATAATAAAAAGCGATCATCCAAACTAGTCAGACCAACCGCATCGGTTAACGCTGACTTTCAACAGCACTCAAATTTATAACACCTCTTTGGTTTGCGGTAATCCCTGCTGCATGAGCAAGTGGAGAAATGCGCCGTTGCATGATCAATTTTGAGATTGGGAGAATTCCTGTCAAAGAAAGACAGATAAGACGAGACTGAGACCGATAAGGACGGAGGAGAAATCTATGATCAGTCATGTGCGACTGCGACGGCGATGACTTCTCCGTGTCATTTGATTCATTTCGGCCATTAGAAATCAGGGTGTGAAACGTTTGCTATGACTGAGGTGTGTGTGTGTGTGTGTGTGTTGTTATCTATCACCCTACAGCACAATTAAAGATTTTCCAACCTGGAGACGGGGATTATACATCAGACGATAACCACCTTATCTCATACATACAGTAACTGTATCGTCGATGAAATCCATCGGCATATTTTTATTGATCAGCTGACGGGTTAGAAAAAAAAAATACACACTATACTGCTGCACACACTGCAGATTAAAGGTGAGAAAAACAATAAGTTGCACCTCATAAATGGGGACATCTAGTGAGAGAGAGAGAGGAAAAAAGAAGCACTTTTTTCCCCCTGCTTGGTCTCATTCTGCGGTGATGTATTCAGCACGGTGATGTGATTGCGAAATCCCATCTCGTTCTTCCAGACCCTATAAAAAGCAAGTATGATGGCGGCAATACTGATGTGTGACTGCATGGCCCTGAGCGCACCACCAGGTGAATGTCCCAGAAAAAGCCAGAAAACACAATTTTTGCTCTGAACTGGGGATTCTGTGGCCTCTTTCCGAGAAGGGAAAGAAGAAAACCTACAATTTCATTCATGTCAGTGGAATTCCACACATATTTCCTTTTGGTTTTAGAAGAAGACAGAAGAATGGATCCTCTGGCTGCGTAAAGCTGGAAACTATCACGAGCGTGTGTGACCGATCTGAGTTTTGTTTTTGTGCGATGGAAGCTTCGTTTTACAGTGTTTTGCATCATGCTCGTGTTTGAAATTTATCGGATTTGTTTTGCGAGGAGACAAACGCACACTGAGTGAAACGGAAATGAGACAGCGTGACAATACTGGGAGTGAATCCATAGCAAAAAAGCATCGCTGTGTGACCTTGACATGAGCTGCTGGCACTGTGGCGGGGGCTTCAGGAGAATGACAATTAAAGAAAATAAAATAGCATGAAATGTCCAAAAGAGAGACAGCAAAGATTCATTTATGAATGTATAGATGTGTGTGTCCCTGTGTGGAGTGGGGGCACGGAGAGGATTGAGGGCTTGAGTGGTACCCCTCACGAAAGGAAAAAAAAAACACCTCAATTAGTAGTACTTAGCAGAGCTCTGAAAGAAACAAGCCTGAAAGCAGTTGAAGTGGCTCGAAGCGAGGAGAAACTCGAGGGAAAATCAAAGACATTTTTTTTATGTAGAAGGAGCCTATATACGCTTTTACAGGGAGGGTCGCGTAATGCTCGGAGTAAACCTTGATACAGGCTCTGAAAGCTTTTTACGACGACATGGAAAGTAGATTCTATCATACGAGCGTGTTCTAATAGGACCCACATTACTGCCATGGCAACAAGAAACACCAAATATAAAATCACAAAACAATACGCGAGGAGTATAATTGAGATCAGGAGAAGGGAAAAAAGAAGAAATGTTCCCTGGGTGAAGTGTATCATCTGAAGTAAAAGACTAGTTTGTGGTCTAAAGTGGGAGAGAGTTCTCCCCCAAAGGAGCTTATTATCCACATATAGACACATCACTTTCTTTTTGAATGACATGGAAGATTGGGGCTGCAGCAGATCTCTCACACACACACACACACACACTCGCTTAACGACTGGTTTTAAAGCTACAGAGATGGTTTCCACCGTGTTTGACCACCCTGCTAATCAGAGATGATGAAGTGTCGGTGGCTCTGCGGGAAGCACATGTGCATATTCTCGGGTGTGTTTACGCCAGCATGTATGCATGTGTTAGTTTCTTAATTTTTTTTTGACTTCTGTCCTCACTGTAAATTGCTACTTGGCAACAGGGCTGTGTTTTTCCTCTTTCCTCCTTTGTAGACTTTCGCTGGAATGTCGGATTTTTTTTTATTGCATGTACGGGAATGGCTTTCTTTGGGTAGATGACCTTAAATACAGTCTCTCTTTTTTTTGCTGGGGATCAACAGGTACTTTCCCCGCTGGCTACAGGATACATGTGTGTGTGCAGAGAAAGAACTGCTCTTGACCCGACAATTCAAATAGCTTGGTTTTGAGTTGATGCAGTTCGTCACAACTCAGGTCACTCATGCTATCATTATGACAAAGTTGTTCAAGATGCTTGCGGTCGTTCTCGCAGACTGACTTGAGTTACCGTTGCATGCAATGATCTCAGTCAGTTTTAATTTTGATATTTGGTGCAAAAATCAGCCTCCCGTGTGGTTCCATTTCAGTAAGTACACAGCCAGTGATGGGATTTTTGAAGATCACTATTGAAATCTTTCCTTTTTTTTTTATTCATGCATGGAAGTAGCCATCTGCTGCTCAGCGGAGGTCGATGTTGTACCTTTTTTATTCTTCGTAGCCGGTGGATCAGTCAGTCTGTGAACAGGAATTTTCGTTTAAGTGATCGACTCGAGGCGACTGAACTCAGACGAGACCTTAACCGGATTGTGACCAGACAGCTCCTCCGTACATGTATCCCGAGCCGAAATCTCAAAATGGAGGCATGCTTCTTAGGAAATTGAATGCGAGGGGAGGAATTCCATTATTTTCATTCAATCAAATGGCTTATCAAAGCGGCGTGCCGTTAACCTAGCTTTCACATTGCCGTGTAATCATCTAAAGTGAGGGAAATCTGATTTGTGTTTCGAATCTGATGTTTCAAGCTTATTTTCCACACTGTTACGTTACAAGTGAGCGGGATTAGCGTCGTGTCGTGGTGAGATTCTTCCCTCTGCATCTACGACGGTCGCGATGTGCAGACGGCGCCGCGAGGTGCGAGACTGAGTCGGCCGCTTTGGGGTGGAGGGTGATTCATGGCGGGCGTCCCGGCGATGACGGCGCTGTTCCCCGTCGGACTCTTTTTTCTTTTTTTTTTCAGATTAAATTTGGACAGTTTGTTGATGTTAATGTTGTTATCCGTCTTCTGCCTTTGAAATGAAGTGTGGCTCGAAGCCTGTCCCCTCTGTGCTTGTCAGGGGGTGCAGCTGTAAGGTCATCAGCAGGAGAGCTGCTTGTGCTCTGGCCAGAACAAGCTGCCATCAGCCACTGTCACCGTAATCAGGTTTGGACACATAAAAAAAAACAAGTGGCCTGAATTTCCGATGTTTGTGGTTCGACGTCTGTATATCTTTGGCTTTAGATGGATTAAAGCTTTTATTGCACTTATAGGAGGCTGTTTATGTTAAAGCTATCTTTACTTCACATGTTCACATTTCTGTGATCCATGAACTGACCTGGATGTGAAGAATCCACGGTGCAAAATTATATAATGTTAGCTTCTAAACAGATAGGCTGAGAGCACTCTCATCTCATTTCATCCTCTCCTCTTGTACGAGAGCATATAAATAAATAAAATCCACCTCAGCAGTCATATAGGGGAAAGACTGGATTTCTCAATAAATTGATATTTAGCATTAAAAATAGATGTTTTTTGACCTGATTTGGTTTGGCTTGTTGGCTTTTCTCTGCTTCTTTTGTTAATAAATTGGTAGCCAGCATTGGAGGAGGTGGATGTTCAGGCAGATTGTTGAGCCATTTTTATCTAAAATGACACAAAAATCGCCTTATTTATAGTGTGAAGTTAATGGATGTGTGACATGAGAGAAGTTTAGCTAAAGAATGGCTCGTAGGGCGTAAAAATCATGTGGGCAGCAAGGTGGCTAAATGGTTAGCCAGGGTGCCGAGCAGCGATAATGTCCTGTGTCCAAATCTCGGAGTGCAGTTTGCGTGTTCTCCCCGTCTTCACATGGATTCCTTCCAGGTGCCGGAGTGACAATCTGTCCACGATGTTTCCCAGCCTTTAGCCCAGTGCACGCTGGATCCGCTCCATGCCACCTGCGAATCGCAATAAGAGGGTGTAGAAAACGGATGAATGAACAATTAATTCCCCCTGCACGCCCCTATTAACCGTGAATACGATCTGAAAATGCATTACTCATTTTTTTTTACTATTCTTTTACCTTCATCGCTCCCGTTTTTTGTCTTGGTTTAGTTGAGTCATCGGTTTCAATCGGGAGCCTCTCCACTTGTTTTATTGGAAATGTTGCATGTGTAATGGGCATTATTTGAAGACTAAAGGGTTACATTGCTCTAAGTGGCCAAGATAGAAATAAATGAACTGAAAACACCATTATCTAGAGGAGGAGATTAAAATCCTTATAGACCGTTAGGCCCAAAATAAAGCAGGGAAGAAAAACCCCCACTTTATTTGACTTTATTTCTTTCTGTATGCATTTAGTAATGGTGCACATAAACTGATTATTTCTCTGTAATCCTTTCAGGATTAGGGCTCTTTTAAGACTTGACTGTTTGTGATTATACCCCACGCAGTCAGCTCTGCCTGGCTCAGCCCAGAACATGTGTTTAAACACTTCATTGAGAGTTTCCATGCTCGCTCCGGCTTCCAAGATGAACTGCGATTCTGGGTTTTTAATGTCCCCCAATAAAAATTCACAGTAGTCCATTTATTTCAAATGCTGGTGTGTGTGATGTGTGCCACGGCACCGTGGTTTAGACGGAGCAAGTTTCTTTCTTTCTTTTTTTTTCGCACGATACTTTCAATCCCTCCCAGGTGACCTAGAATTCAGATTTTTTTTGTTCATGCCCACCAGGGGAAAAAAGCTGCATGTTAATCTAAGAGGCCACACACACACACACACAGACTGTTTCCTCTCCATTTATTTTTTACTGTCTTCTTGTGCCCACGTTCCCTGCATCACCATATTCATGTTTATTGATTTGGCAATATTAACATGATGTCTGTAATAGAAGAGTCAAAGCTTTGTAATAAAAACCAGCCCAGTGATGTAAGTCTGATCAATACTGTCGAGACAGTGGGATCACAGAGAAACCCTAAAACTAAACGGCTTTAATGGTGTTTTGGGAGGAATTACATCTAAGGGCACTTTGCCTTCCACATATGGGTATAATTCACGATTATTGCACTGCGTCTTCAAACCGTTTTAATCCACTGACTCAACTTGACACCATTACAAATGAGGAGATGAAGCCTTTTCTGTTATGCATCACAAAGATTTACAACCGCATGGATTCTCACTGTTGCGATCAAAAGAAGCTGCGGAGCACTTTGTTGTGCCGTTGAAGTGACACCAAATGTATGTTTTTTCTTTGGTCGTGTCTGCAGTAAATAATAGGTTAAATGAGTGTTGCTGTGCATGGGGTGAAATAAGGGAAAATCAATGAGGCTGTTATGCTCTTTAGAGGAAGAAGTGAATAAAAGTCACACACCTTCAGCGACCAAAGCGAGGTGATATCATCGAGAGGCTGCTGACGTCAACCTTCAGCAATATAATAACAATATAAGAAGGCAAGTTTGTGTATTCTGTTATTTCTCCAAAAAAAATGTGGGTTATTATCACGACACCTGTTGCACCGAAGCTACCCACTGTTGAATAAATTTGACCGCGTGACACGTTGCCCGCAGAAGGACTTTTGCTAATCTGAGCATGGCGCCCGGTCAATTTTAACCAAAGCCAAAGCCATAATGTTCAGTGTCTCACATAATCCACATTACACAGCTCTCAGCGGAGCACACGGCTCATACAATGACAATAAGCTTGTTCAATTTCACTGAACACGGAAGGTCATGCCGCCTCGATTTAACTGCAGCGATACACGGCGGCCTTCTAAAGGAGGGAGGCGGAAATACGAGTGGTTATTGTACCGTTTGCTATCTGGTCTCAGCGATAGATGTGGGGCTAATGGTGTCATAATTTGGATTTTTTTCCCCCCCCATACACTGCTTTTACCGCTGTGTAGGCCTGAGAGTGACGTTAAACTTACTTCTGTCACCATATGAATTTAAAAAGCTGATGATGCACAATAGCCCCGCGCAGCTGTCGCCCAGCGATATGAATTCTGTAATGAACGCCGCGGAGCAGAAGGGACCGAGAGGGAAAGCGTGAGGTTACATACACTAATATTACAGAGAGCCACCACTTGGATTGTCGCACCACTTTGTAGCACTTAATTTTATTAGTCCCATCATTTTCTAAGATTTTTTTTTCCTGGAAAGCATTATGCCATTTGTAAAAAAAAAATAGAGACAGTGTTTAATTGGTACGCTTCCAATTAATTAATTTCGGTTAATTCCTAGTGCATCCCAGAGAGTTGTTAAATCGCTGCACAGCGTGTCAGCCGGATATCAAAAAATGTGAAATTTATCTACAGGCGAGCGTACAACTGAGCATGTGTGATGAATAAAGTTGCAACTGATCAGTCGGTAATGAATGGACTTGAACGGAACAGTTGTTCAGCTGGAAAGCAGCATCTGCTAATAAAGTCAACTGACTAAATCTAACTTTTTTTTTAGGTACATTTAATCTTACATCGTTTCTCTCATGAAATATTAAATAGCAATTTTTTGGGAAGCTGTAAAATAATCACCATTGCTTTATTCTAACATGTTTCACGCTGATATATATATACTATTAATCTGATAAATACAGAGAGAATGTGAAATTAATTCCCTGCGTTTGCCTTGTTTGCTTCCTGTAGTTTTTCACTGTATATAAATAAGGTACGAATAAAATGCTTTTGTCTGCTGCAAAGTTTCTAGGCTCCAGTCTTTGGGGATTTATCCTTGAAATATTGTGTCTCTGATCTCCGCATACTGTAGTTACACCCTCAGATCCTGGCATGGGTTTGTGGCTTTAGCTTCACATTACCGCAGTTCACTGTGCTTTTATCTGGAATTAGTAGCTAAGCCTACCTAAGAGATGCCCACCCGCCTGCTCAAAGCATATCACACTGTACACCTTTGCTCTGTCATCATCCACCTACCCACCAAACCCACAGCCATCCCAACACATTCTTAGCCACTCGTTCCAAAGCTTAAACACACACACACACATGCTGCACAAAGTACTACCACTACTACACAAGCATGCACACACACTTCACTCAACAGCTACATTCCAGGTGGGTTACCTAATTTAATTTTCTGCATCTAGTGGCTTGGGTCCCTTTTGTCCTTGACCTTGTTGCTGCCGGTCATCACCCCTGCCTGCCTGGACTATTTATAACTGGGCAGGAGAGGGACAACAACACTCATGCCAAGTGCTAAATAAACCTTGACGCTAAAACCTTAAATTACACCAAATCAACACGTACGAGCGAGGATACGCACTACTCTGTTGAGAGAGTAATGGAGGAGGAGGAGGAGTGCTGTAGGTTAAACAGGATGAAATGTGGCTCTCGCTCAAAAGAGAGTTTTGTGATGTCGACACATCCAAACATATGAACTCTTCATATGCTGATTTTAGTCAGACGAGTTATGTCTGTACCTGAAAAGCTGAAAGCTTACGAGTGTCATCACGTAGAACTCCTTCATAAACAGCAAAGCGTATATCTAAAAGGAAAATAAGCACCTCTTTTCAGGGATTTTTTTTTTTACGCTGCAAACCTGGTCTAAGTTGTTTTGATTTGGCACTCGTGTGGCTGCGCTCGCATTGCATCAACATTGTGAAACATCGACATGACTAATCCTCCTACATCCCATCCCAGACTTTTGTATCTGACCATAAGGTTATAGTCCTGACAGGTACTGAAGTGCACAGCATTAGCTCACACAGTGTATGCAAAATCCCTGTCATATCTGCTGCCCACACACCAAGCTGGGCCTACTGCACCTGTCAGATAACATCTGTTCATCTGTCCTCTGTCTTTCTGTGCACACACTCTCGCTCCCTCTCCCCCAGTTACTCACTTATACAGTGTGTATGGATTTAATTCTCAGCACTAGAACTCGGCCAGTTTTGGAAGAAAAGTCTATAAATTGCACAGAATTTTACAAACACTGCACCGTGTGCCACCGTAGAAAAGGCAGTACGAGCCACTGAAGTATTTGTGATGCGCTCTCTGTTTGCTTGTACACTCGACATGAGTGTGACTTTAGGTGAACTTAATAATACAGTGTGATATGACATGATAATTGCTCGGTTTAGACAACCTGCGTGGAGACATGCAACACCATCCAGACATGAAATGCTGTCAATTAAATTTCCACAACGGCAGGACGGGACCCCAGAAAAAATAACTTGCAGGAGTTTTTACCAATGAGCTGCAAGGTG
>NW_007579993.1:69068-70548 GCF_000690725.1 Stegastes partitus
AATGAACATCTGGGATAGACGAGACACTCAAAACATTCACTTTTCGTTGTCTCCTGAAGTGGCCGCTGCGTCTATAATGGACGGATGGATGGATGGATGGATGGATGGATGGATGGATAGGATGGATAGGATGGATGGGATGTAGTTTTGACCAATATCATTATCAGGTATTTCTTGCAGCATGCAAAGCTTCATTGCATGAACTGCATCAAGTGTGTATTATACATACATCTATATATACTTTCATAATGAATGCTCTAAAATCTTGAGAATGAATGTAAACAGTGCAGCCTTGTCCCTGTCATCACTTTCATGGGTTTGTACCTTTCCTATGCGGCACATATAAAGGACCTAAATAATGCACTCATCCACATGTGCTTTATACATCTTGCTTGACATTCGAACAGCCCATCAAGATAACACACATCCGGCCTTCAGTAATAAAAAAAAAATATATATATATATACACTGTAAATGTATTCAGCTTTTATGCTGCATGTATCCGCTCCCTGACTGTGCCATTTCACTCCGGCTGATATACTGTGATATCAGTGTCTGCAGCGCGTACAGCTGGGGAGTGTGTTGGTATACTTACCATCCCTACAGCTGATGGATGACTTTGCTATTTCAACAGACATTCCTGTAGCGTTTGTACCTCATGTGAGGCCATGCTTAAATGCCACATAGTGTGTATGCTGCATTTCTGCACCCAAACCACCTACTTGTGTGTGAAAGCAGATCAGCTGGTGTGACTCATGTAATTTGGCAGTTGAAGTAAAAAAAAAAAACAGGCAACGAAGGTCGCATTTGGATGTTGACCTGGTGAACCCCTGACATTTAGGACCGTCCCTCAGAGGTACCACAGGAGCGCTCAGCTGCCCAGACTAAAAAGTCAGGGGTCGGCAACGGTGGAAGTCATGAAAAGATCAGACTGAAACGAGGACTTACGGTTGTTTGTCTTTCGTGTGACGCAAAATACGAGTTGCACATCCTACCCCGTCAACCTGAACATTTAGATTGCAAGTATTGAGCTGAATCATGCAGTCGAACGCAGCCTTTCTGATAAAATATCATTAAATATAAATGAGGCACTAATATTAGAATATCCATCACCAGCAATCCCATGTGTGTGTGCTGTATATGAGTGTGTGTGTGTGTGTGTAGGTGAAAAAGAGTGAAAGAGGACAGCAGGGACAAGCAGAGAGAGGCGGAAGTTAGAAGGGTCATTTGCATGATCTTTGGAAATATTGCCATAGCCTCGGGCTTTCACTAAGAATACCGAGCTTAGAGAGAACTGAGTTATTTCCCATACTGCCTGTTCACTCTGCTAGTTCAAGATAAATAAATGCATTTTCCACAGTGCATTCAAACAACCATATAAGGTAGCACTCTCGCAATTAGCTCTGGCTATTCCCTTAATTAATGTCATTCTGTAACACTTCAGAATAACGACATTTAATGAGATCCGGTAGTAAGGAAC
>NW_007579994.1:0-15473 GCF_000690725.1 Stegastes partitus
AATTAAATGAACTAACTAGGTTTCAGTGGATCAAACCAACAGCGTATCAACAAACACATTGATGGTAAATTAAGATCAGATCAACTTTATTGATCCTTCACAGGAGAAATTCATGTGTTACATGCAAATAAGACGTGAAAGAAGCAGGACACCATAATAAAACTGTACAAGAAGGTGAAAACTAAAGATTTAATAAAAGATTGTGTTCCTCATGTAGAGATATGAAATGATGAACTTACACATGAACAATGTAGATTAGCACCAATAAAACTCTCAGAGAGGCGACGTTTAGCTGCGTAGTGGATGGATTTACTTCTTTTGTTAAAAGTGCAGCAAAAACAAAACAAGTTTGTAAAGAAGCACAATATTGTTTCCATTGAGGTTCACATAAAACAACCTCATGTGTTCTAATCACAATACAGGAGCAGAAGGAAGGTTATGCCTTCTGAGAACCTTTTTAAATGATCTTTTTATAGACTTTTTGTATTTTTTTATTTACCCTAAAGACGCACGTTTTCCTCAGATAAGGCCGTCAAAGTTCCAAATCACATGCTGTCTTTATAATGACAATTAAGCTTCTAATTATAGTCAAATCTGAGGTTCTCCACTATCACAATAACACAGAAATCACAGGAAGTGTTTCGCTGCAGAATGAACTAATTTACGTCCATTTAGCTGATAATAAACACTCAGAATGCAGGATGTTATTTGTAATGGAGACTCTATTATTTCTTCCACCACCGAGTGCATGACATTAACAAAGACGTGAGGATTTTGGATATTATTTGACTTGTTGGGATGGAAGGATAGGAGATCGTTAATGTGAGCTGCACGATCAGAATCTGTTTTATTGCCAAGAAGGTTTTTACATTCGAGGAGATCAACGTGGTGCGAAACAGCAACAATACCTGACGAGCAGGAAATATAAAGATCAGATCTGCATGTTGTATTAAAGACACTCGTGTCTCCTCCTGCAGTGTACCGGATGATGTTCCAACAGACCTACGCTGAGATGAAGCAGCCGTCCGACGAGTGGAAGACCGTGATTGGAGGCATCTTCCTCTTCATGGGCTTCACCGGCCTGGTGGTCTGGTGGCAGAGAGTCTACGGTAAAACTCACCTCTCTGCTTGAATATGTGGATGGTTAAAAACAGGAGAGTCGATGCGGAAGACGTCTCGACTTGTCGGAGCAGGAAAAAGCACAGCTAGCATCATTAATGACAGTTCTGGTTTGCTTTGGAGTCTCCCAGCATGCACAGGACCAGAGGTCTGATAAAGAAGGGCTTTAATTAGGAGTTAGTCCAGAGCTGGAAGGTCAAACACAAGTTCAGCAGCTTTTTGTGGAGTGTCGTGTCAGCAAAGTGCGTTTAGACAGTCGTGAACAAAAGTCGACTTCCACTCGTAAAGGTTGTGTTTCATGGCAGCCTTGACTTTCCAGTGACTCCTACAGCTCTGAATGTTAAACACATTCGTCTGTATCACAAAAACCAACCATGCATTTTGGCTCATTCGTAGATTTATTGAAGGTCTTCTAGAAAATTACAAAATCTGCTGCCTCAAAAAAAAAACATACGCTAATTCTAATGTTCATTAAATGTCCTTTGGTCACTCTGACCTCAACTTTTGGTTTCTGTGCACAAGTTTCTTGTTGCATCTTTGACTTCTTTGGACAGAATTGGTGCAGATAAACTTATTTTGTTGGTGTTCTGTCCTTTGCACATTTTCACCTCAATTAGACAATCTGCTGTGTCAGAAATATACATACATACTACAGCTGCTGACTCCTCTGATCCAATTTCAATAGAACCATCTGATCCACTCATTAGACTCAAACACTACAGTGGAAAAGTCTGAGGAGCTCAGCAAAGAGCTAAAAAAAAGCAAATCATTCACTTGAACAAGTCAGAAAGCCATTTCAAAGCAGGTATGGATCCCAAAATCATCTGTACAAACAATAGTTTCTAAGTATAAAGTTCATGGTCCAGTTGTGCCATGATCAGGGAGAAAACACAAACTATCACCTGCTGCTGAGAGACGACTGGTCAGGATGGTCAAGAGTCAACCAGGAATCAGCAGAAAGCAGCTCTGGATGGACCAGAAGCTGCTGGAACACAGCTGTCAGTGTCCACAGGGTCTGACATCAACATGAGCTGAGAGGCTGATGGAGAAGGAAGTTCTTCCTCTAGAAGCAGAACCTTAAAGCTCCACTGAAGTCTGCTGCTGGTCACATGGACAAAGAAAAGGCCTTCTGGAGGAAAGTTCTGTGGTCAGATGGAACAAACACTGAGCAGAAACATGTCTGGAGGAGAGAAGGTGAGGCCTTTAACCCCAAGAACACCAAACCTACCATCAAGCATGGAGGTGGCAGCATCATGCTCTGGTTCTGTTCTGCTGCCAGTGGACCTGGAGCTTTACACAAAGTAGATGGAACCATGAAGAAGGAGGATCACCTCCACGTTCTTCAGGAAAACCTAAAACCATCAGCAGGAGGTTGATCTTGGACACAGTTGGATGTTCCAGCCAGACAATGAGCCCAAACATCAAAGTGGTGATGAAATGGTTCCATCAGGCTGGAATGAAGGTTCTAGACTGGTCTCCCCAAAGTCCTGACTGGAACCATCCAGAACCTGTGGACTGATGAAGGAACAAGTCTGAGTCAGAAAGACGACAAGTTTAGTTGAACTGCAGCGATTCAAAGTCAAAGATAAACCAGAAGATTGTGGACGGAACCCAACAGTTGATGTTCAACCACATATTAGCATTAATGTCTGTATATTGATGAACCAGTAGGTTTTGTCATACGTCCAGAAAACCTTTAATAAATCCATGAAATAACCAAAATGCATGATTGTTCTTTGTGACAAAGATTCATAGAAAATGAGGAGCTATAGGAGTCACTGGAAACTCCAGACTGTCAGGATCTACATGGTCCTATAAGTGGATGTAAACTGTTGTTGACGACTTCATGTCTCTGTCTCTGGTCTTTGTGTCTCCAGTCTACCCTCCACGTCCGCGGACCTTCGAGGACGACTGGCAGGCCAAGCAGCTCCAGAGGATCCTGGACATGAGGATCAACCCCATCCAGGGAATCTCTTCCCAGTGGGACTACGAGAAGAAGCAGTGGAAGTAAAGCTGGACTGTATCTGAGGTAACCCAGAGTGTGGACCGTTCACCTCAGAACGCTGCTGCTCTTTACTCTATGAAGCTAAAGTCAGAATGAATGTTGTGTTTTAACTCTTCAAACCAGTAGAAAGATGGAACTGATCCACCGCCGCCAGCAGCTCTGAGGACATCTGTGTTACCTCCAGTCACCTGCAGCTCTTTGTCACACTGTGTCCGTCCTGTGTGACCATAAAACAATAAAGTTTTGCTGATGTCTGTGTGCAGCTTGTTCATTAAAAAGTAAAAGATTCAGCTTGTATTTCCAGTTTCTGCCACGTCACACTCGACAGGTGAAGCGATGCAGCTTCTATTCAGCCGTGCTTATTTTACAGCCTCAGAGTGTGAAGTTAACTCGCTTTTCTAACACCTGGTTTCGTCTCTTTTCTATTTTTAATGAGTAACTTCTGGGGGCAAGTTTCACAAAAACACACTTCTAACAGTCTGCATTTGCACAAACCTTCATTAGAGCTGATTTGGTTTGAATTCTGGGTGATTTAAGACGTTCGTAACAAACTTAAAAACACACCAGACTGAACAAACACATCAAACCGGCTCAGTTTCCTTCATTCTAACAGAAAAACCTCCTTCAAGACTTCAGCAGTCAAAATACTTTACTGGGAAAATTCACTGTGGAATCAGAAAAGAAAAAAAAAAACAACTCCAAAATGTTTCTAATGGTTCTGCAGAGGTTTTTCTTTTCCATCCCAGCTGGCAGAGAACGTTCTCACAACATTAGATCACATTACCTACAAATTCTAATATTTGTTTTGAGGGAAATGTGTTAATCGGTGTTTAAAGAACATCATAAGAAGGAACTCAGCACAGATGATGTTCCACGATGACAAAGGAGGAACGTTCTCCAACCAACATTAACAAAACGTTTTTCAGGTGTTATTGAAGCCTCAGGTGATTTTTTTTCCCCTAAACAATCCTGAAATGTGATGTATTATGACATATATATTAACAAAGTTGCTGTTGATATTCCTAGAAAGCTTTTGGAATGTTCTTGAGGAACACATTATAGAACGTTCTTTTAATATCTTAAATCACAGGAACGTTTTATAAAAACACATTCTGTCGTCTGAGGCCTTAATAACATCTAGAAAACATTTATTGAATGTTGGTTTGAGAACTCGTTCTTCTTTTGTTATCGTGGAACATCATCTGACAACATTCTCCAAACATCCTCTGAATGTTGCAGCTAAAATGTTCTAAATGTTCTAGTAATGTTTTTAGTAGAAAGTTTTCTTTTAGTTCCCAGAATGTTCTTCTTAAAGGCAGAAAAGTTCTCTAAAGACGCTCTAAAAATGTTCTCAAAGCATTTGCAGAATGCTGCATTTTGAACAAACTTCCTTTGGTCTCATCTGACATTGTGGGAAACGTTTTACAGAAGAACGTTCTCAACAGCAACATCCCCAGAACATCCTCAGAACATTGCAGGCAAAATGTTCCACCTTCGTTAATACATGAAATCCTAGAAGCATTTTATAAAAATGCATTCCATCTTCTGCAGCCTCGATAACGTCTAGAAAACATTTATTGAATGTTGGTTCGAGAACGTTCTTCTTTCGCTATCATGGAACATAACCTGACTACATCCTCCAAACATCCTCTGAATGTTAAAACGTTCTGTCTTAGTTCACTTTTAACCTCACAGGAACATTATTAGAAAGGATTAATATCCTAAAAACATTCTTTGAGCATCAGATTAAATGTTTTCTTTCAAACATAATTAGAACTTGTAGGCAATGTCAGATAATGTTGTGGGAACGTTCCCTGCTTGCAGAATCTACACAGTTAGCGCAGTTAGCATGGCTAAGCTAACTGGCTGGTAAGCAATAAAACTAGACACTGAGTTTATTCGCGTGTTAATAAAAACACGGATAACTTTACTCATCGTCATTAAAACTCAGTAAAATTTCGCCTCGTTGACCTTTAAACACTCGATTTGCGTCTCCTCGTTACATCACGGTTGACCTTTTCGTTACGTTTCCTCTCGTCAGCCCGACTGTCACTCGGGGCATAAAATGAACTTCTTTTTTTCTGGCTCATTTCAGCTGCTGCTCGAAACCTTGAATATTTAATGTTCTAAAGAGGAAGCTCTTCTCAACGCTTCGCAAAGGACGAGACGGACTCGGCACATCTTCCAACATTGGGCTTTATTGGGTTCAATGTAATTTAAATTTTTACAGTGGCATTCTAAAGACATACAAAGAGACCATCGGACGTGGTTTTGTACAAGAATGCACCAGAGACAACTTTGTTTTTGTTGCTGTTGTTGAAAATATCCTTTCTCTTGCATTTTCTTGTCTAGTGTTGGTCCAATAATCCTGAAAAAAAAACAAAAAAACAAAAAGAACCTGACAATGCACATCAATGCAAAGATGGAGTTTAAGGCCATTTGAAGGGCACGATTATGCTTTTTTTTTTTTTTTCTTTTACACCAAATATAAATAAAGTTTAAAAGCCATCAGTTCTGTTTTTTTTTTTCCTTCTTAAATATGTCACTAAGCTAACGTACTATTCTAATCGGTTTCAATAACTAGCATATATATAGGGGTCGTGCCAATGCTGTCACACTTCCTTCATTTGTGCCTCCTTCAAGAACATTTTTGCGAAACAAACACTCACACACTCGCACAGACAAACGCACAGGATGTGCAAAAAGGAGAATCGGTTTAAATGAGAGCAGAGAAGAAACAAAAAAAACAAAAAAACAAGCCTGTGAGCAGCTTCTTGATGGGGCTAGAAAAATATATATATACTGCACTGGAATGTGTGAGCGAACAGGACGCTCGAGTAGAAGCATTTAGAGGATCGCATTTTTGGATTCGGTGAAATATTTGAGAAATCCGTGTTCGTCGGTGTAAATGTGGGTTCAAAAAAAAAAAGAAGGGACTGTAATGACGGCGTGCTTTGAAGACGGCGGCGCCGCTGGTGGCTGCACTCTCACACTGGGAATGTAGTGATTAATGTCTCACATCCGGATGGTGTTTGCTTTAACGTTTGGAATCGGTGCCTTGATAAGAAAAGGAAAAAGAAAAACAGCACCTGTGTGTGTGTGTGTGTGTGTGTTATTGTGCCGCTTTAACACCGGGACATATTGTTGTTGGCTGGATGTTGGAATGTGATCAAGTCTGAAGCAGTGGGAGGATTCTGGGAACACACATGCCAACCCCCCACCACCACCACCACCACCACCATCCTTCCCAGTAAATTAACGGAGCTGCCAGTTGTTGGTGCATAAAAGCTCCTCCTGCTTTAAATTAAAGACGGGTGGATGTTCAGAAAGGAAAAAGCGAAGCCTCCATCCTCCCCCCCTCCTCCTCCTCCATCATCTCCTGTGGACGTCATGTGACTGGCAGGTAGGTGTGTGTGTGTGTGTGTGTGCGCCCAGGTGTGTGTGCGGCGGCGGCAGGTGTTCCAGCTGTGAGTGACACACGTGGCTGGATGCGGTGACAGCGGTGGGACTGCAGCAGGAAGAGGTGGAGCCGGGCGGAGACGGAGGTTTGACAGATCCGAGGCGCCTGGGGAGGAGCGAGGCGGAAGCGAGGATGGAGGCTTCAGGCGTCTCAGCTTCACGCTCCCGCAGCCGCCGACAGCTTTCGATTTGCTCAAGATGGCGGACAAATTCGACTCAGAGAACATGTGATGCAGAACCGTCGGCTCGCTACATAGAGTCTTAAGAGGAAGGCGGCGGCGGCGACGACATGGAGCGTGAGCTGTGGCGCAGAAACTCGACTAATGGTTCCCAAATAAGGACTGATTAGGAAACAGTGGAGGGAAAATAAAAAAACAGCAAAACTAGTCTTCGGCTTGAACATCACAGCACACGATTGGAACTTTATTGCAAAACGAGTGAAGATTTAACGCGCTGCCCCCAAACTAGACAGTGTGTAGAAGCAATTAACGGCTTCACATCATATTTTAATTAGTAACAATCAAATATCCAAACTGATGAACTTTTAACCAATTAGCTGTTATTTGCAGCACCATAAACATTATGTTGATTCTAACACTATAAAGTAGCTGCAAACAGAGACGAGGACGAGTGAGGGTTTTAGAAAAGTTGTTTTTGAAGCATCAGTAACAGAAAACTGTCATTAAAGTTACAGTTATGATGCTAAACAGACGATGCTGCATTTATTTACATCTATATCTCTGTATTTACTAAAGTTTTATTACGTTTGTTTTATGAACACATCTTCTTTGTGCTTCATGACAACTAGGCGTGTGAATAAAAGCCACGAAATGAGTCCAGTTAATGAAGCTGAACTGACTAGATCCGCTCTCCGATGTTCGCCGCTTTGAATAAAAGCGTTTGAAAGAAGAATTTACACTGTTTAAGATCAACAATGAAACTTTGAGCTCAATTGTAAACACTCTCTGTGTGTCTGATTCGCTGTGATGTACTGTTTGTACTCGACGAATTAGCATCCGACACTTCAACATCTCTGCTTACAACTACGTTACAGCGTGTCGGGTGCAGTTTATTTCAACACCACCTCCCTTATTTAGCATTTAAAAGCAGATTAACATAAACAAAGTGTCGCCAAATGACAGCTGTACAGGCAGACGTCCACCCAGCGAGACGGTGACGGCTAACGATCGCTCCGTCGGTTTGTACGCGATGCTACAGAATCTGCTGCGTCCTTCAGCTACTGTGGAGTAAACACGTCTGAGAAATGCGGTCGATCCGACTCTGACAAGTCGGAGGATCGACCCGAGGCCGAGTTATGACCACGAAGCACAGATCAAGCAGGAGCAGTGGCATTTTAATGGTTCAGTAATACAAAAAACAAAAAACGCACCAACAAACACAAACACGCAGGAGATTTAGTTTCCCATTAGTTTTAGTTTAAGATTCTCATGTCGTCCGCTTGAGTCACTTGAACGCAACATTCGTACAAAAAAACAAAAAGCGTGAGGAGACAGGGTGAGGCGAGAGCGACGCTGTACTTCTGTATGCGATGGTGGTCGGGGGACGCCGCTGCATCCTCCCCTGCTTCCACTCTCCATATGGCACATACAGCAGTGCTGTCTGGCAGAACCAACTACATGATAAGACAAAGCAGAGCCCAGAACTCCTCAAATCACACACGCTGGGGTTAATTGTAAGACTAGAATCAGCCCGTTTTCAATGATGGGAAACAAAACAAAAACAAAAAATTGTTAAAACTAATACATACAGGAAGAAACAAGATGCAGGAACGAGTGAATAATGGAACAACCGGTTCAGTGAGGTGAAACAATAACATGTCTTTCTTTGTATAACCACACGTTTCCGTCGGGGTTGGAACAAACACAAGAACACCAATAACTCTGTCCTTCCTGTCCTCAAAAGTTCGGCAAACGTTTGAGGGTTTCTCGGCCTGCTGCTGGACGCACGACGGGGGAGTAAACATCATCAGCAGTTCTGATGAGACCAACAGGACCTTCATGAGGACGTGGAGGGCGGCGGCGGGTTCAGAGGGGGGTAGTGGAGGGGGGGTGGGGTGGGGGGGCTCTGGTCCTCTCACAGGCGTTTCTGGGCGATGAGCGAACCGACCACGACCCCGGTCACCACCGTCATCCCCACCAGCAGCCACTTCTTGAAGCTCTCCTGAGACCTCCGGCTCTCGGCTGCCGCGTCCTGGCCGAAGATTTCAGCGAAGCGGTCCTGGTGAACAGAAGAGAGAAAAAAAGGAAGCGTTAGCAGACGAGTGTTTACTGCTGACCGGCTGTAAGCAACCCACAGGCAGGCACACTTCCTAAAAGGCCTGTTTGGATGTTAAAAACAAAAATCCCACAGGTAGGTGTATAAAGGTAGATTCCCTTTAAGGCTGAAACAAGTCATCGATTAAAATCCATCATCTATACTCCGCTTAATCCTCACTAGGGTCATGGGGGGCTGGAGTCTATCCCAGCTGACTCAGGGTGAAGGCAGGTTCACCTGGACAGGTAACCAGTCTATCACAGGGCTACACTTAGAGACAGACAACCAAGCACACTCACATTCACACCTACAGACAATTTACAATCACCAATTAACCTCAGCATGTTTCTGGACTGTGTGAGGAAGCTGGAGAACCCGGAGAGAACCCACGCTGCACGGGGAGAACATGGAGACTCCACGCAGAAAGATCCTGGGTGTCCTCACCAAGACGCCCTGATTCTCTTTAGTGAAGCAAAGCATTCCTACCCAGATGATCATAAACCATCTTGGATGTGTCGTTTTTAGTAAAACTGACAAAAAGACCACAAAAGAGTTAAACGTATGATCACACACACGATGACACGAGACCAGAAGAAGCCAGAAGATTCAATGACGAATGAATATTAAAAAGATTCGTCAAGACTTCAGACAAAACAAACCCTTTCAGCAGACTGTAGAGCATCAGACGTCTACAGCCTCCCTGTGTTCTACCGAACTCACTGACGAACATCACAAACACCATCAGCAGCTTTAGGGGAAAAACACATGCAAATGAGTGCTGAGGACGAGTCCTCCACCTCCAGCCGGTAGATTCCCTTCAGTAAAGGTCTCTGACGAGGTTCCAGCCCACACACTCACATGTGGTAATTTCCATCCACCACAGCAGGTAAAACACCAGGACCGGTGGAAAAAACACCCAAGAAGCCACCTGTATCGGCCCCGTCTCAACAAAAACAACAAGATCTTATCGATTAACGGAAAAACACCCTCTGACCTCAGCCCTCCTCCCCTCCCCGGCATCCCATGAGTCCTGCTGAACTGTTGCTGCTCACATTCTTTCCCACCAGTGTCCTCACGCTGCCAGGCCTTCACCGACGCCCACTGAAATCATTTCCTGGAAATGAGCTGCTCAGCCGTGCAGTTTCCGCCCGTCTCCACTGGGAGGCGACGGCGGGGCTCTAATCTGACGGACAGACGACAGTGGAGCCCACTGACTCACTGCTGGTGATGCTGGAGCCGTCGGAGGTGGCGACGCTTCCCCTCTGTAAACACCAGGCTAATGCGTCGCCTTAAAACCAAAACACGAGCGTTGAATGAGAACAAATGTGAAAGTGACTAACGGAGACGTCTGATTCTTAGTCAGAGGCGGATTCAACGGGCAGCACAGACGGTCTGCTGTGGAGGGAGGGGGGCCACTTACTGGAAACTCTGAAACAGGAGCCATGATGAAGAGTGTGAAAGGACTCAGAGGTAATCAGAGTAACGGTGAAACACAAAGAGACGCTGTGTTGCTGCTGAAAACAGAAAGTCTAGAAGGTGAAGCTGGTCCAGAGACCAACTCAGCTAAACACCTGAAGATGAACGAATGCATCTTTAAAAGCATGTTTACATCAATAGCATTTATGTGGAACCACAAGTCACTCAGCAGCAGCGATTCAGGAAATCTGCAGCTGGAATGACAAACAGACTTCATGAACATCTACCAACACAGAGACGAGGACGAGTTCATCAAGTAATCGACAACAAACCAGCACCATCAGAAAAAGAAGCCACCATCTGACTGTTTTCTGGTTGCAGCTTTTACACGTGAAGATCTGCTGATCTCTTCGTCATGTAACAGTAAACTGAACATTTATAGGTCGGACGTGACTTTATTTGTTCAACCATTGGATGACAGTGAACTAATTGATTAAGTGATGCAGAAAAAACCAACGTCCTGCTGGTTCTGTATCTGAACTGTCGGCGTTTTTTTTACCATTTTCACTTCATTGCGATATAAAGTTCTGCACCTCCATGGAAACCGAACAAAGAAGAGAGAACTCAGAACATTTTGGTTCTTTCACAGCGTGACGCGGTTAGAATGCCATAAATCAGACAAAAGATAAAGCGAAAGTTGATCCTCTTTGGTTTTTTATCGTACCCAAATGGAAACCACCTGGAATTTCCCAAATTTTTCCAAATGCACATAAATTTTTACCAACGCTGTAAAAGACAAAACAAAAGGGACTCTACATGCTACAGATGCTTCATTACATTTCCACTTTGCTTCTCGACCCGTCTCCTCTTTGCTTCGGGTAAACATTACCTGCAGTTCAGTGGAAAAGTCCCTGAGATTTGCTCACGTCACTGCTGAGCTACGACCCATATTATTATTACTATATATATATTTTAACGCATCTGATTGCAGCAAACATGTCATTTTATGGATTTATTGAATACGACATGGTTTCGATCACAATTCTACGCTCAGATCTGGTGTCCCAACGTCCACAGATGAAGATGGAAAAATCTGACAGTTCTTTCTGTACTCACGATTTCCGCTCAAAAGTTGTAATTTTGGCGATTTTAAAACACAACATGCCTTTGAAACCCGCCGGTGCCTCTTAAAACCCACAGATCTAAGTGACGCAGATGCATTAATGCAGGCTGGAGGTGCTCAAGGCTCAGGATCACACACTTCATCTCCATTAAGATGTACAATACGTATGACAGGAATATTCCATCAGTGTGATCAATTACAGCATGAAAACATGAGATCACTGCGCACTAATACACCGTGCACCGGTCGTGTATAAAGCCTCGCGCTGCATTATTTATTACTTCAAGATAACTTCGGTAAATTACAGTAAACAGTTCAGTGGAGTGATGTCGCAGCAGAACAAAGGAGATGTTTGAAGTGGATTCATGACATTCAGTGTGACAGCAGGGATCAAGGTTCTGACTGACGCCGTCACGTCAGAGTTCTCTGATCTGACATCCGATCAGGATCATCGTCTCTCAGCGTGAATCTCCACAAACTAATGAGCTCTGATATCGATCGGATCAATAAGGAACGTGAAGCTGCCTGTCTGACAGCTCCGTCAGCCAGAAACTCAGGTTTTCTGACCAAACCTGCTGCCTGGAACTGAAACCAGGTGGATAGATGAGGGTAACCAACAGGTAAAGGTGAGGGCGACCAATCAGAGGAGAGGACGGGTGAAGGAGTTTCTATTGAGTTATCATAAGATCTGTGAGGACCAGTTTCTTTCATCTCCTTTCCTTTAGTTGACGGATGTATGACATCACCAGCGTCACCAGTAAATTCCAAAAGCTACACAATAAAAACCGTACGGAGGAAACTGAGTGGTCAGGAAGCCTGAGCTCCAGGAATGAATCAGATTCCAGGGAGCAGATCTTGTCACTGACTGCAGCGAAATGAGAGAGGGGCTCTGAGGAAATCTTCATGGTATTTCCAAGTAAATGGAAGCTGCGTCATCACATCAGCGACATGCTTGTGTAAACGATGAGGTGGAGCCTCAATGGGTCGGACTTGTTTTTCAGATCCCACAGATACTCGGTCAGATTGTGATCTGTGGCATTCGGAGACCGAGTCGACACCTTCGACTATTTGTCTTCCAACCAGTCCTGAACAAGAAGCAACATACCCAAAGTGACCTAAGGTGACCCGAGGTTTCCAAACAAAACATTCAACAAATGAAGAGTTCATTTGCAGAAACAGATACCTGCATCTTCACAAACCTTCAGAAAACCCACTTCTACATCATCTATCTGAGACAGCATCAAACTTAAGTTATCTCTATTTTTGTCATTTCTACAGAGTCAAATCCACTCAGCTTCAGTTTGATTGATATTATCTCAAGCAAACAACAAAAAATAAGTTTTCTGAAAATCTACAAAAATGGAGTTTATCTGTTATTGCAAATGAACTCTTCAAATAAACCCCATGGGGCAGGATTACCACTGTGACTGGTCAGCAGCTCCAGACAGACACAGCAAACTTCTTCATCATAGCCTTTGCCTAGCATCGCTGCAAAATATGAACTGTTGGGGTGTTTTTAGCGTAACAGGGAAACTGATCGTGCTCGAGTTAAATCGTGGTGTTTATTACAACCTGAACAACATCTGCTACCTCACCTTCCCAATACCCTCGTTCATCACAACTGCCCCGCTCTGCAAATGTGCTCGTCTGTCTCTCTGCGTAAACAATAGCTTTCAGTTACTGGCTGTGACATGTAGGCGGGACATTTAGAGACTTCAGAGAGAGGAAGCTGCATCAGAATACCAAATATTGTACCAATACTCAGAAAAAAGCCAAACACTGGCCTCTATAAACAGTTAATCTCTACAGACCAGCCTTCCCTCTCCACGTAGATCAGGAAGTCTTTGGTAACGATGACCTTTTCCTCCGTTGGACCAACTTTGGTACTAACCACGACATACTGGAAAAACCCCAAAAATCCTGCCATTTCAGAGACTCTCTGACTCAGTTTGGTCCTTCTCAGTGTTGCTCAGATCCGTCCGTTGCCCATTTCTCCAGCTTCTAACATCAACTTCCACAACTTGACTCCAGTTGACTTGCTGCCTCATACATCCCATCCTGTGACAGGTGCCAATCAAAGCCTGACATATCTTATTCGTCTGCACCCTAAAACTATTAAAAACACACGAGTGAGCCAATCTGTTGCACTGGGCGACATGTTGCTTTATGGCAGTAAACCTGTGCACTTTGTTTGAATTCAGTCCCAAATACATCATCCTGCTGAAACCAGTGCCTGTCAAAAACACACTTTCCTCCTATTTGAGTATCATTTGCTGAGATCTTGTAGGAAACGATCCTTCTCAGAACATCCACTCATACATTTGTGCGTGAGTAACTTCAACTAGCACACTGCTGGTTTCAGTCTTTTGAACAGGATCTGCTACCAGTAAGAGAAATGTGGACTAAAGCCAGACAGATCCTGTAAAAGGCCTTATAGAGAGTCAGCTTATTCAGCTGGTCAGTTAGTCAGAACACGATATGACGCAACACGGCACACAAAGAAAAAGTCAAGAGTGCTGATTCAGTTCATATAAAGTGCCCTTGGTAAATAACTAAATGAGTCCCACTGAAACTTGTACCACCTCTATAAAGTCTGATCCAGAATTAAAAACTAACTCCTCTATTGAGCCAAAATTCTGACCAATACCAAGCGAGGCAGAGAGCGAACCATATTTGTTCAGCGCACAACATCCGTTGAGATGGTTGCCTGAAGCAGTCGCTGCTCTTTGAGTCTAAAGGGACGTTTGTGGGCTCTAAGAAATCCAAACCTCGTCTCACAGTAGCTCTTTTCATTCATGCTTCGCTCTAAATAAACAGGCACACACTTCCCCTGTAAAATACTCGTGAGCAAACACTCGAGAGGAGCTTTTATAGTCGTGTGAGTCGAGTGCGTTTCCCAGCTAATGACTAGAATCTGAAAATATGTGACTAACCCTAACTGAGGCTTCGCTTCAGGCCTGGTTGCCTCATAGCAGGTTCACTCAAGGTAAGAATTTCACCTCTAACCCTCCTCATTCCTCATGTGCTGCTCACTGGAGCTGCTCGGCCTTAAACGCTCTGCCTCTCCCCACCAAGGTCCTGTTAATGACTGAGAGGAATCAAACGCTCTGCATGTCAGGAAGCTGCCAAGGGGAAAGTAAACATTTGTCTTTAACCTCACCAGGACTTCCTGCTGGCCTTGATACAGCAAATCAACATTTTCAGAAAACATAAACTGACCTTCTCGCTGGTCGTAACTTACGACACTGGGGACAGCGTGGACAGATAAGTCCGAGTGAGACAAAACAGAAGTGAGGAGCTGGCTTAAAATGTGTGCCGGAGCTCTTAAGCACTGTGAGCTGCATTAACGTGGAGCAGTGGGAATCAGCCATGAGGGACTGATAACTGGTACTTAAGTGAATAATGACGTAGTGTGATTACACACTGCGGCACATCGTGTAACATGAGTCAGTGTTTTACTGCTGCACTTCTATTCTTTTCTTAATAAAGGGCAGCCTGACCACTGCCTAACCCTTCCTGGGAACAATGTGAGGAATGTGGGCGTAGACGACTCTCCTGCGCCTCGTGAGGGTGACTGACAGCCGTAACAGTGACATGCCAGGACGTGTTACCGGTGGCTGGGACGTATATGATGAAACAAGGAGGGCTGATTATATGGTTTAATGGGTGTCAAAGTCGTTGTCATCCCGGCTCACATAAGCATAACTGTAAACACAACGACTCCTTAACATATAGTTAAATAATTGTCTCTGCATTTGATTATTTATTCTATGCACAACAGGGGTGTCCAATCCTGGTCTTGGAGAGCCCCTATCCAGCATGTTCTAGATGTTTCCCTCTTCCAACACACCTGATTCAAATGATCAGCTCATCATCAAGCTCTGCAGAAGCCTGGTAACGCTAACATGTGAATCAGGTGTGTTGGAAGAGGGACACATCTAAAACATGCTGGATAGGGGCTCTCCAGGACCAGGATTGGGCACCCCTGATGTACAACTATAGTGAATGCCTTAAAATACGTGTAGCAGGGCTCCAGACTAAGTTTTCCAATAGTAGCACTGGTGTTACCGACTTCCT